>NW_015624586.1:248366-250866 GCF_001515625.1 Sinocyclocheilus rhinocerous | reverse complement strand
GAATTACATTGTATTTTTATATTCTCTGGTTTCACTTTAGTAACACTGAGAGCGTCTGACTGACCTCAATGACCTGCTTGGAGTCCAATCTGAAGTTGAAATCGCCGAAGATGAAGTACGGCAGCCGCTCGAAGCGCTGATCCGTGATCCTGCGGAGAGATTGAGACGCACTCGGTCACTGGTGATCATCAGTGCAGGAGCCCCACCTAGTGGACGAGTGAGTGACGGATGATTGACAGCTGGCCTGCTGATGTCACTCGTCCACCGGTGAGGGCCTGCTGATCTGATCTGATCTGATCCAGTGGCTCTCACACTCAGCAGGATTCATGATTATTAATTAAGTCCAGAACTCAAGATTCACGCACCTGCAGGTCTCAGCAACGTCTTAAAAAATGCACCTTAAATGAGGGATAATTAACTCCGCATAGCAAATAATGTACTTGAGCAAGTGATGAAGAATTAGGCTTAGGACGAGTGTGTGTGTGTGAGTGTGTGTGTGTGGATTAATGGAAGGAGGATGCTAGGCCGGCTAATCGTTGGGATAAATCTCAGCTCACTCCCAACACCTAATAACAATGTATTTATGGCCCTGTAAAAGAGAAGCCTCTTCGCGCTCATAAAACACACACTTTTACATCTCTGACGCTTCACTGGCACAGACTCCAGATCCACTTCACATGAGCTCTAACACAGAGATGATGATGATGATGGGATCTGATAGACATACACTCATGATGATCAATATATCTCATGTCTTCAGCTCCAACAGACCTCCTTTTGGACAGTTATTTTGATGAAGAGTTTACAGTAAAATACTGATATATATATACTGATTTTACATAAACATACATATATATATATATATATATTAGTGCTGTCAGTTTAACGGGTTAATTAATTAGTTATGAAAAAATAATGTGATTAAAATATTTTAACGCAGTTAACGCACTGGCCCCGCCCCCCGACTACTACATCATCTTACATTTCATACAGTGGACTGTTGATAAATATGATGCAGGCAACAACTCCATAAATGCAGTTATGCCCTAAAATTCTAGATATTTGGGGCAAAAATGCTCCTTTGAGTTTTTGTCTCATATTTATATCATACGATAAGCGATACCACATGAGCAGGGAGAGCAATATCACACGAGTGCTGTTTATGTCCGAATATAATGAGTGCAAATGTGATTTTATACAACAGTTCAGTAAATGAGAAGTTAATATTGTGTTATATATTTTTTTTGCTCAGTTTTGCCAACAAAAATATTACCCATAAAGCCACAGCAGAATTGTGGTGCATCTCTGAGCAACACAGCTGTGTTTAGTTTCTGAATGAATCCGCGTTTTGAACGAATCGTGTGAATCAATGATTCAAAGAGCCATTCATAAAGAGAGCCGTTTACTGAACTCCTGAATGAATCAGCCGTTTGAACGAATCGAATGAATGAATGACTCATAAAGACATTTACCGCCACCTGCTGGCAGATTTAGTTTCTTATTTATATTATTTCATTTTTTTTTTTTTAAAGGGGAAAAAAGGAAAAAATTTTTTTAAAGGGATAGTTCACCCAAAAAAATTTAATTATGTCATCATTTACTCAAACCTGAAAGACTTACTTACTTTAGTGGAACATAAAAGATGGTATTTTGAAGACTGTTGGTAACAAAGCTGTTTTGGTGACCAATGACTTCCATTGCATGAACAACAAAAATTAAAAAACTGCGATGTTTCTCAAATTATCTTCTTTTGTGTTCCATAGTTTGTGTTCGGCCGTTGTAGCCTAAACGTTTATGTGCAATACATTTTATGTCTACTTAATACTTTCTCATTTAACACAAAAATAGCATTAAATAATCTTTTGTGGGTATTTTCAAAGCCAAATGTAATTTGCGATTAATTAGATTAGACAGCCCTAATATATATATATATATATATATATATATATATATATATACATACACATTTCTCACATTATATCACAGTTTATTCGCTATAGTTTAGAAAATGGTAATAAAATATGGGAAGAACTCCGAGTTAAACTGCGTCAGAACAAATTCATCTTGATGATGCCAGATAACTTTGATAGAAAGGTATGTAATGAATTCGGTTGAATAGCTGTTGAATGCAGTTTTTTATGTTGTTTATTTGTCTACATGGTGTTTTTAATATGCCTTTAGACAAACCATGTGCCAATCTGACCATTGCTGAGTATTTTCTCCTTAAAACTGTAGTTTCCCAAAAGCTGACCCAGAAATATGGTTTGAAACAGCCCTCGGTTTGCTACGTCACAAACCAATAACCAATCACGTCAAGGGATCGATTCCTATCACTAGCATGCAAAATATACCAATACCAGCACAAAACCAAAAATAAATTAAAGCAAAAAACCCATGAAGCTGTGGTTTAATGTGAATTTAGAACCGCTAACTTGCATTATAACCCATGGCAACGGTGTAAAAGTAGCCCGGAGTCAGACCCACCTCTCCCGCAGCTGCG
>NW_015624586.1:241620-246685 GCF_001515625.1 Sinocyclocheilus rhinocerous | reverse complement strand
AGTTCAGTGGATCAGGAGGCGCTGGCTGGTGTGACTGAGTGGAGGCGGGGCTAATTTGCATATTCATAGATCAGCGTATAGTAAATGAGGCAAGGGTGTGGAGTTGCATTCAAGCTATTTTAAGGAATGAGAAAATTATTTTCACAAGAAAAAACATTTAAATATGTCATTTTGATGATCAAAGATAAGTTTTAAGGGATAAAATATTTGACTACAGGGGGACTTTAAGAACCCAATTAGATAAAACCAATTTAGCTCAACTAATTACCAAGCAGTGCTTCATTGTGTTCAGTCTGGGGTGTAAAAAGATGCATTAGCAATTAAAGAAAAACACTTAAGAAACACATGCTCAGCTCAAAGTGTCTGAATAATTTTTTGATCCCAAATTTTACTAGTAGTCCACTGTATGAAGTATGTTTGGGTGTAATGTGTCACAGTTTACTTTATTTTGCTATCATCACTTACATTTATGAACTATAGAGTCCTGCACCCGCTAGTGATAAAAAATATAAAAAATTATATCTGGTGTCTGAATAATTTTTGGTTTGACTGTAGATGTGACTCATGTTGGCGAAATGAGTGTGAATGCGCACAGGCTTATTTTAAGCTACAGGCAAAAAAGTGAAAAATGTTGAATCTGAGGTTTTCACATAAATGAGTTCATCAAGCCCTCTTCTAGCGATCCCAGTGCTCCAAATACTACTTAAACATCTAAAATGATCTTTCTTTGTATGTTTTTCTGAGAGGAGCATCTTTTTCTCCGCTTGCTTCTCGCGCTGACTCTCATCCGAGGCGTCTGCATAAAGACGACACCGACGGCGTGTGATCCCGATAAATACACATATACACAGAATTACAGTATTTAAGTGTTCACACAAACATAAACCAGTATGTCATAAGTGAATGCTTGAGGAACTGCTGGGGAAAAACTTCGGATGTGTAACATCATATTAGACCCATGCATTACACTATATCTTAATATAGGCTGTCTGTCGCATTAATGCTAAAGCTGCAGTCTGTAAAATTTTTTGGTTTAAAATTATCCAAAATCAATATTTGAGCAAGTACATAACCAGCCAGTGTTCAAAACTATCTCCTTACTTTAGCCCGATACTCAACGGTTCAAATAATAAACAAGTGAAATAGATGGTGGTCAGAAATGACAAAAAAATTTTTTTTATTAATTATTAATAAAAATGTATTTATATATTTTTTTAAATATATATTTTTTAATTATTAATTTTTTATTATTACTTAAATTAAATGCACTGTACTTTAGTTCGATAACGGGTTTCAATTTGTTCATGGATTTACAATTTTGGGTGGATTTTATGGTAAAAAGTTACAGAAGTTTAAGGTCATTATTCTAAAAAATGCACAAAAATATGAGTTTTAAATTTGAAATGAAATATATATTTTCCGAAACATGTCTTACTCTAAAAATCAAAGCCATAAATCTAAACAAGTTGTGTTCCGAATTTGAGGTTGACATCTCAAAAAATGGGCTTTCAGTGAGGTTTTGTTTGGCTGCAGCACCAAACGCTTCCACTAGATGACATTCGCTTCCCGTTCGCTTCCAATGCAATCAGACCATTTAACCTTTCGAATCATGTCCATTATTTGTGTGTGTGTTCATATAGCAGGTGCTAAAACCTTTACCAAGTTTCTTACCAATCCAATGAAGTAAAAAATGTAGTGCTGGGCAACGATTAATTATTCGCATCCAAAATAACAGTTTATGTTTATATATGTGTGTGTGCTGTGTATATTTATTATGTATATATAAAGACACACACATACAGTATATATTTTGAAAATATGTATATATTTATACTCATAATTTATATTATATATAAATATATTTATTATATAAACATAACATATTTTTCTTAAATATATACATGCATGTGTGTGTATTTATATATACATAATAAATATACACAGCACACACACATATATTATGTACACAAAAATTTTGTGATTAATCGTTGTCCAGCACTAGAAAGATTATTTTAAAATAATAATAAAGTAACCTTTTTCAGCGAAAAATGACCGAAGAGAACCAAAGGGTTAAAAAAATAACTGCTCAGACAGAGAGAGTGCGAGCGAGCGAGAGAGAGAGAGAGTGATGTGTATAAAGTGAGTGTGAAATGAGAACGGTTCGAGCGTCTCTCTGTGTGTGCGCGCGGGCGGGCGAGCGAGCACCTCTCTCTCTCTCTCGGTGTGGGCGCGCGGACGAGCGAGCGGCTTTATCTCAGTAACAGGCGTGTCTAATGCGATGGCCGCCAGGTTTTGTCCTCAGACTCGAGTCATGAGCGGCGGGTCAGAAGGTAATGCTCTGTTTACACGCTCGTTTCCTAAAGCCCGCCGCGCCGGGCCCTGACTTTTAGCCCGGCCCCTGGGGGCCCCAGAGTTACGCATTAGACACAGCGCCACGGCTGTCAATGGGACGTCAGGTGGGGGGTCCGAGAGACATTCACACTCACTGTAACTGAGACACACACACACACACACACACACATACCACATCCAGATACTCTAAAACACTTTAATGAAGGCCATGCTTTAAACATGTGGCATCACGTCCAAAATAACTATGTAGCAGGAGCCTTTTCACACCAGACAGGAATAAACCACATGGCAACAACCCAGCAACCATGCAGATCACCCCAGCAACTATCACTTTAAACTTTATCCATATTATATATCCACTATAATTTTTTTCTATGTAATATTTATTATTTAATATAATGTTTATATAATTTCTATTCATATAAAATGTTTTATTTATTATTTAAATTACATTTTTAATTCAGCAAAAATGTATACAAATAAGATATAATATTTTGAGCTTTAAAAATATTGATTGATTGATGTATTTCGATTTATAATTTATTATAATATTTCTATAAATTTAAATAATTTAATTGTTTAAATGTATATTTTTCATTGTAACTTTTTTACTTTTGTAAAATATTATATACAAATAAGATATATTTTGTTTCTGTAGTGAAATTTATGTTTTTAAAATATATATTTTTTTCTATTCATAATTTATAATAAAATAATAATAAGTTCATATTTAATACTTATATACATTTTTATATATTATATATAAATTGATTATTTTAAATATAATTAAATTAACTACAGAAATTTTAATAAAATAATTAAATAAATATGTAATATTTATATATTTATTATTAAATAATTATTAAATAAATATATATATATATATATATAATAAAAGATAAAGACAGCAATGTCAATAAAGTATGAAGAAATGTTCTGGATGGTTGCTAGGGTGTTCTGCGTGAATTTCTAGGTGTGTAGAGGCTCCTGAATCCTCAAGTCTCTGTGATCTTCTGGTCTCTAGATATGAATTATTTGATGCAGTGATATTTTAGTATCACTGATATACCATTATAGTTTTTGTTAATATTTGTTAATATTTTACTTACATGTTGTACATATACACATATATATTTTTCCATTTTAATTTTAGTTTAGCAATTTTATTGTGTGCTTTTATAATTTTTTTTATTATTAGTGTTTTTAAAACATGTCTATATAGTTTTTAAGTTTCAGTTTTTAGTTTTTACTTTAAACGAAAATTTATGATTTTTCAAAGTTGTAAATAAAACAAAGATTACTGAATCTACGTTCCCTTTCAGTCTGTCACTCTCGAAGTCACGTCGGTGACCGACGAATTGGGATCTCGCTTAGAGAGACCAATCCACTTCGAGTGTAAACTAAACGAGCCAATGCACATTGGCATGCGATGATTGCATCCAGCTGCCGCTGATCACAGCGTGAGCATAAAAAGGCAGCCGGTGCAACGCATACAAGCTTTTCGCTTTGGAGCCGCGCGACAACATCGTTCTGTTCCTGCTAATTCCTTTGTGTGTAAAGACGACGAGTTTAACGCACTCTAGAAAGCTTTTGTGTTGGCGGACGGCGCTTCAGCGGTGGCCGTTCCTGTGTTGAGTGGGTTGCGCAATTCAGGCTGCACTACCCCTTGCCTTACCCCATGTTGTGCTGCAAGCGGCCATCTCCCCTGTGCAAACCCCTCAGGGAACCAACCCTTGGGGAACCATCGCTCCTCAAGCGCTTCGCAACCAGTCGAGCCGCCAAAGGAACGCACTGGGCCCTCTTCAAAGAGCGTACCAGCGGTATCCTTTGGTGCTCCTCCCGACGACCGGATGTTGATCACTGCAGATAGATCACTGGAGATAGTTAAGATGGATAAGAGCCGGTCCCTCCAGCCTATATGAAGTCGGGGTTTTACAGCCCCTACTTCATTGTACCCAAGAAAGGCGGTGGGTTATGACCAATTTTGGATCTGCGTGTCTTGAACCGGGTCCTTCACCGATTACCGTTCAAGATGTTGACGCAGAAATGCATTTTTGGGTGCATCTGTCCCCGAGATTGGTTTGCAGCGAACTGCTTGAATTAATTCAAGGGAAGGACAGCGGTCCCACTGAAACAATTTCAGAGGCTCCTGGGGCATATGGCAGCTGCAGCAGCAGTTACACCGCTGGGGCTGCTTCATATGAGACTGCTTCAGCACTGGCTTCATGGCCGAGTCCCGAGGTGGGCGTGGTAGAGCGGCACTCACCGGGTCCAAGTTACACTGGCCTGTGGCCAAACCTTCACCCCGTGGTAAGACCTTGCGTTTCTCCGGGCATGAGTGCCCCTAAAACAAGTCTACAGGCATGCTGTGGTTTACACGGATGCCTCCACCACCGGCTGGGGGGCCACGTACAACGGGCATGTAGTATCGGGGGTGTGGACGGGCCCCCAACTGCGCTGGCATATCAATTGCCTAGAGTTGTTAGCGGTGTGCCTTGCCTTGAACCGTCTCAAAGGGCGCTTACGAGTGGCAGATTCCTCTGAGGAAGGATCTACTGACTCAGAGACGGAGCACCCTGTGGCACCCATGTCCGGACCTCTGGAAGCTTCATGTCTGGTCCCTGGACGGGATGCGGCGGTTCTAGGTGACCTAACCCAGGAGGTAGTTGACACCATCACTTCGGCGAGAGCACCGTCTACGAGACACGCTTAC
>NW_015624586.1:241315-241499 GCF_001515625.1 Sinocyclocheilus rhinocerous | reverse complement strand
GTCGGTAGGGAAGCATGACCTGGTCATCAGGTTCCTTAGGGGGACAAGAAGGTTAAATCCTCCCCGGCACCCTTCTATACCCTCTTGGGACCTGTCTCTAGTGCTCAAAGTACTACAGCAGGGCCCATTTGAGCCTTTGCAGTCAGTCGAGCTAAAGTTTCTTTCAATGAAAACTCTGCTCCTG
>NW_015624586.1:237223-238897 GCF_001515625.1 Sinocyclocheilus rhinocerous | reverse complement strand
GCTTTGCTCTGTCCCGTCCGAGCATTAAGGTGCTATGTAGACCAGACACAAAGCTTCAGGACCTCAGATCAGCTCTTTGTCTGTTACGGAGGCCGGCAGAAGGGGAATGCCGTCTCTAAGCAGAGGATGGCCCACTGGATTGTGGATGCCATCACCCTGGCTTATCAGGCACAGGGTGTGCCCTGCCCGCTCAGGTTGCAAGTTCACTCTACTAGGAGTGCTGCATCCTCCTGGGCGCTGGCTCGTGGTGCCTCGCTGACAGATATTTGTAGAGCTGCGGGCTGGGCGACCCCCAACACGTTCGCTAGATTCTATAGCCTTCGTGTGGAGCCGGTATCCTCCTGTGTTCTCACCTGAAACGGGTAGAGGCACTGAGAGGCCCCGGTTTAGTGTCGGCTTGCTAAAACTGCTCCAGAGTGTCCGTACTGTAGACCCTGTCGAGCTCCTCCATCCCCTCGGCAGCCAGACGTGGCGGAACGTCCTGCGCCAGGTCCTCACTCGATGAATCCATGAGAACCGGTAGAGGGATGGGTTCCATATGTAGAGACCTAAGTGGATACCATATGTGTAAAGTCCACGGTATAGCCTCAGAGCCTGTGTTTCCCCGGCAGACTTCTGCCATTTCCAAGAGGGTTATAGTCACCTCTAATCTTCCATATGCACCTAAACGGTTGTTCATATGTGTAAGTGCTTCCGAAACCTCCTTCGGGAAGGATGGGGCTTCCGCAACGTCCCTGTTCCAAGTGAAACGGGTAAATTTTCCCAGTGTTATCCAATCTCACTGAGTGGGTAGTGCTACAACAACTGGTCTTCTTGTTGCGATGCGTTGCACCGGCTTCCTTTTTATGCTCACGCTGTGATCAGTGGCAGCTGGATGCAATCATCGCATGCCAATGTGCATTGGCTCGTTTAGTTTACACTCGAAGTGGATTGGTCTCTCCAAGTGAGATCCCAATTCGTTGGTCACCGACGTGACGTCTCCGTTCCCTCCTTCAGGGTACGAGGGTTACATACGTAACTGAGACGTTCTACAAGAAAGTCTTTCTACTTCAGAACTTCTCGTCTAATTCAGTGTTACTTTCCTTTTCTTTGTAACGGTTGGTAAAATTTACTAGCAATTTCAGAGTGAAAATTGTTTCTCCACCAATTTTATTTTGTTTTTGTTTTTTCAGTGTAGCGAAGAACTTTTTTTAATTTCAAGTTATGACATTTTTTACGGTTTTAGTTTTAGGTACCTAATAACAACCCTGGTTTGATGTGCTGTGGTTATGATGCACATGTTTGTGTTTCTGGCGTTTCACTGAGACTGAATGTGTGTGTGTGTGTGTGTGTGTTAGCGGCTGTAGAGCGCAGGGTGTGTATGAGTGTAGGGTGTGTGAAGGGGCCTGGCTGACTGATTAACCTTTGACCGCTGGGCCTCCCAGGGTGAGAAGGCAGCTAACAAAGTCAATGCTGATCGACACTAATACCTCCATTCAGCAGCGGCGCACTAACACACATCAGCAGCCCAAAAGACAGACACAAAAACAGCACAGATCACTCCCACACACCCATGTGCAGGTCACACACACCCCAACACCGACTCTAAACATCTAAACACAAACTAAACTACATACATTATGCAATTTAAATAAGTGTTGCCAAGGTCACATACTGATAAAACATTTTTAATTT
>NW_015624586.1:231934-236566 GCF_001515625.1 Sinocyclocheilus rhinocerous | reverse complement strand
TATATATATAATTTTTATACAATAAAAGTTGTAGGATTCTTTTTTTATTTTATATATTATTTGCACAGACTTCACTATAAGTTTATCTACCTACATTATATATATATATATATATAATTGTAGTGAAAAACTTAGTAATGGCTGTGTAAATAATAATTTATAAAAAATGTATAAATAAATAATACCCCTACACCTGTTATTGTATAAAAATGACGTCCCACACACACACACACACACGTTTATATATATAATGAAATTATATGAAATTTAGTAATTTAGTAAATAGAGTAATTTAGTAATATGTATCTGTATCATTTTTTGTTAAATTTAGAAAATAAAATAAACATAGTAAAGTCTAATAAATGTAAAAATAGTAAAGTCCATTAAAAATAGTAATGTCATAGTAAAGTCTAATAAATTACTAAAGTAAACATGGTTAAGTGTAAAAATAAAATAAAATAAAATCCTGAGTGCATCATTAAATGATATCAGAATCACTGTCAGCCACTGGTGTCTCTAAAAATCAGTATCAGCATCAGTCATTTAAACTCATTTTGGTCGAGCTTCGCAATGTTTTCCCTAATGATGTGCTCTTTCACAGATGGGGGAAAAACAAGAGCTGGAACTTCGCGTTCAGTATTTCTCCTTTGAAAACATTCCACTTATTGACACGTTTAGTTTCTCTCTCTCCTCACACACATAGCAGCTCTCTCTCTCTCTCTCTCGCTCACCCTCTTTCCCTTTCAGCCTGTCGTTCTGGGAAAAGCCAAAAGGGAAACATTTATCCGGGAGGCTCTTTGAGTCTCCTGACAGTTGACTGATGACCATCCATAAAGTCACAAAGAATAGTTGTGTGGCGGCCAGAGCGGCCCGGCGCTTCCCCCTGGGAAACTAATTACCCTGAATTGTTAACGGCAACATTATTTTTCTGCCAATCACGGCTTTTCAATGGGCCAAAAATGAGCATGAAACAAGCCTTTTGACTGAACAGAAAAGTTAAATGTCTCCAATGTTGATCAAATTAACTTCAGCCGCCTGACAATGGACTATATTTGTGTGAAAATAAAAGCGGGGCACAATGGGGCTCTTTTAGGCCAGATTTCACAGTTGTGATGTAAAACCGCTCCGGCCTGAACCTGAGCACATCTTCTGAATGGAAGAACATATCTGCGCACACAAAAGACCGAGGAACTGATCGGATGCGTCAAAACCAGACCAATCTGCTCAGAAAGCACGTCCGTTTGCCTCCGACGCAACAGCGAAATGTCGTGATTTAGAGGCCGTGCATATCAAACAGCGACCACACAGAATGAAGACGCTTCGGCCGCCAGGATCCTTCCCAGGAGGCTTTGAGAGATAAACAGCGCTCGTATGTTAACTGAAGCAGAGATACTGAGTTTTATACTGAGTTTAACCATGCATTCGGGTCGTCTTGATACATAAACATTTCTAAAAAATGCATAGTGTTTAGTAAGGGAACGAAACTAAACTAAATCAGATTTTTTACCATTATTTTTAAAGAGATGTAACTATTTTTGCTTTCGGGTCATTTTTGACCCAGGTATGTATGGAGCACCATTAGTGTCAAAAATACTTAAAAAAAAAAAAAAAATTATCTATGAAGTTAAATTAGTGTCAAAACTTTTGTAACATATATTTAGCCTTTTCCCTATATCTGACCGACTTTTGGACTGAATTTGTTGGTGAACATGAATACATACGTCTATTGATGAACCACTGCAGCATTTTTTCATCTAAAAGTGAAAGTTTACTCGAGCAAAAATAATTGATTTTGTTTGAAAAGAAAGTTTTGTAAGAAAAAAAATACATAAGTTTTATAAATTTGGACTGTTTTTGAGCAATCATGAGGAATTAAATTCAAAGGAATTTAAATTCAATTCATTCCGATGGAGTTAATACTGAAAATTATCTGATTATATGGTCTTATAAATTTCATACAATGATATACGCAAATAAAATTTGTCATCAACATTAAAAAAAATATATATGTATATTTTGCATCATAGTTTTCTGATGTAGTTCATGTGTAATTTGAAATTTCAAAGAATTTCAAAATTTTTTAATTCATAAGAAAGAGGTACTTTCAAAACTCTGATTCTTTTCACATTCTCTCATTAACGAGAAGCTGCTGATCAGATACAATATGGTTTTAGTTGAAAAATATATATTTGAATAATCCTTTGAATAAATTCAAAGGAATTTAATACAGTTTGACTCATTCATTAATACTGATAATTCTCAGATTATATGTTCTCATTAATGTCATGCAATGATATATTCAAATAAAATTCCTCATCAATATTAAAAATATATATATGTATATATTGCATCATTTCAAAATGCAAGAAATTTCAAAGAAGTTCTCCATTTTTTTATTTATAAAAAAGGGTAAATGCAGTAATAACTTTGTAACATTCAAAACTTAGATTTTTTCACATTCACTCACTAAAGAGAAGATGCTGATCAGATACAACACGGTTTTAGTGAAGTTATATATAAAGTTATGACTGCTTAATAAAATACCGATTTTTCAGGTACAATCGGACCCGGGATGCGAAAATAGCATGGAGATTCTGAATGCATTACGAGGGTTAAAAACGAGGTGAATGTGTGAGGAAAAGTCAAACTGGAAGAGGTCTGAGTGCAGGGGGAGGCGCGGACAATGGGCCTAAAGTCGGTTCCCAACCGGCGCTGAATGACCGCACTGTTGGAGGTAGCGCTGCTTTCTAAAGGCTGTTCAGCCACATTGTCCTCCTCCATCACAACAGGAGAATAGACTTTACTGGTGGCTGCCAAAAGGTTAGTAGCGCCTCTGAAAAGAGCCCAACATTATTCACTGCTTTGGGGGAAGGTGTTGTGCGCCGGTCGGACGAATCTGAACTCCATTCAGACGCGTGGAAACAGCGCCGAAACATGCTTCTGCCGCAGCGCTCGACTCTCAGAGTGAACGCTCTTATTATAGAGTTATAGAATTATAGAGTATTTCAGTGCCTCCCAAAGTGTTTTTCAGCCGAACCCATTTGTGCTGAAATAAAACGTACTTGAAGTCCCACTGAGATTTTAAGTTCATGTGACCCTGGAGCACAAAACCAGTCATAAGGGTCAATTTTTTGAAATTGAGATTTATACATCATCTGAAAGCTGAATAAATAAGCTTTCCATTGATGTATGGTTTGTTAGGATAGGACAATATTTGAAAATCTGGAATCTGAGGGTGCAAAAAAATCTAAATATTGAGAAAATCATCTTTAAAGTTGTCCAAATGAAGTTTTTAGCAATGCATATTACTAATCAAACATTAAGTTTTGATATATTTACGGTAGGAAATTTACTAAATATCTTCATGGAACATGATCTTTACTTAATATCCTAATGATTTTTGGCATAAAAGAGAAATCTATAATTTTGACTCATACAATGTATTGTTGGCTATTGCTACAAATATACCCCAGCGACTTAACACTGCTTTTGTGCTGCAGGGTCACATATTTCAAAAATGTAACAAAACATTAATATGATCACAGTTATTTGATCATTTTCAGTAATGCTTATTCTGATGTTTTTTATTCAATTAAATTTTTTTATGTTTTCAATTAAATTAAAATTAATATTAATGAGCTAAAATATTTTCTTGAAGTATAATTTTTTTTTTTTTTAAATATTTTATATTTTTTTATATAAGAGTTTTATATTAAGATTTCAATAATTAAATAATAATTTAACAATTCTCTGATGTCGGTTAATGGTCGCATGACATGCAGGTGATCAAATAAAATATTTAAAGTTTTTAGTAAATGTTTTATTTTGATGGTTTCTATTTAAATATTATTTTATTTAATTTTTTATGATTTAATTAAAATAAAAGTAAATTCAAATTAATTCATATTAATTAGCTAAAATATTTACCCTTTGAGATTTTAAGTTAACATTTCAATCATTTAATAATTCTCAAACCCCTCTGCGCTAAAATATTGACTTGAAGTCCCGCTGAGATTTTAAGTTAATATTTCAATAGTATTACAAAACATTCATATGATTAATTATTTGATCATTTTTAGTAGTGCTTATTTGGATGGTTTTCTTTTTTCTTAAAAATATTTACAGTTTTTATTTAATTAGTTAATATTAGTTAGTTTATTAGTTTATTTAATAAGTTAATATTTCAATACATTAATAACAATTGTCGGTTAATTGTCACACGACATGCAGATGTACTAATAAAAAGTTTAATCGTTTTAGTAAGTGTTTTATTTTTATGGTTTTTATTTTAAATTATTTTATTTACATTTTTATGATTTAATTAAAAGAAATGTAAATTAAATAAATGAAATAATAATAATTAGCAAAAATATTTTATTATAGTACCCTTTGAGATTTATTATTATATTTAATAATAATTTAATAATCTGTCAGTTAATGGTCATGACATACAGGTGAACAAATAAAATATTTTTATTATTATATTTAATAATAATTGAATAATGAACTGATGTCAGTTAATGGTCACTAGGGTTGCAAAGGGGTCGAAAATTAACAGTAAATTTCCGGAAACTTTCCAAAAATCCCTGGAATTAAAAAAAAAAAAAAAATCCTGGAAAGTTTCCAAAAATT
>NW_015624586.1:226513-231849 GCF_001515625.1 Sinocyclocheilus rhinocerous | reverse complement strand
CAAAAATTCCTGGAATATTCAACAACAAAAAAATCCTGGAAAGTTTCCAAAAATTTCTGGAATGTTTCCGAAATTTACTGGAAATTTTCCACCTTTTTGCAATTCTAATGGCCACTACATAGAGGTGAACTAACAAAATATTTTTATTTATCTATTTTTAGTTTACTAAAAAAATATCTGTTTTAGTACAAGTTTGACTTTGATTGATTTTTTCTAAAAATTATTTCATTTTTACAATATCATTTCAGATCACACACAACCCTTGGAGAACATTGTTTAATCAGAGGAAAACAAGTGCTGGGATGAAGTGTTGAGATGAATATAAATAACAGAGCTGAAAATCGTAAGCAACAAGAAAGGTCTTTTTAAACTGTAAATCAGGGTAAACGATGGCGTAGTAAACCGCTCTGGTCTCTCATTGTGAAAGAATATGATCTCTGAGCCGTAATTCACCAGCGCTTGATATGGTCTGCATGCATTTCTTCAGAGTTAACATGCATTTAGCAGATTGTCTCACCTGTCCAGCACGAAGCCCAGCGCTTTCTGCCTGGTTCCCGAGTAAACCGACGGACTCTTCTCCCACGCCACCAGGTTAGACGCGTCGTGAAACAGGTGGATGTTCACCAGGTCAAAGGCACTGAGAGAGAGAAAACACATATTTATATTATCAGCTGCGTTTCTCAATGCAACAGAGCAACGGCACGCTCACGGGTTCGATTCCCAGTCAATGCATGAACTGATCACATGTTGGATAAAAGCATCTGCCAAATGCATGAATGTAAAACAGATACAAAAGAAAGCACCTGTGAAGTGTGTCAGGTGAAGGAAACACTCTTGAAAAGCTTAAATAACACTTTCTACCAAGCCACAAGTGTAACATATTATGAATGCATTCATGCCGCACTACATGCAGCTGATTTATTAGCATGTGCACAATAAATCACATTTCATGGGTTAACCTGCAGTTTACTCTGTAAGTGTGCACAGGATGAAAAACAATGGACTGAAAAATAATTCAAGCTTATTTCAGTGATTCCCAAATATTTTCATCAGCCAAACCACTTTTATTTTAAATTATTTATTTTATTTTATTTCAATAAAAAACACGTTAGTACGTTTTATGTTGAATGATTTTATTTTAAATTATTTTTTTTTTTTTAAATCATATTTTTAGTATTTTGTTTTTATTTAATTTTAAATTTTTTAATTTTAATTCATAAAAATTGTGTGATTTTGTTTGCTTTTATTTTAAATTATTTATTTTATTTAAATTAGTTAAAAATACTTTAAGTTTTTCCAATAATTTTCAGTATTTTATTTGAATTGCTTTTATTTGAATTAACTTAAAAGTTTATATATATATATATATATATATATATATTTTTTTTTTATAATTGATATCATATAAATGTATATTTATTTTATTAATTTATTTTTAAAATATTTTATACTTTTTAGTGTTTTGTTTTGACTTATTTTAAATTTTTATATTTTTTATTTTAATTAATTAAAAAACATTTTTAATTAATATTTTAGTTTAATTTTTATTTCCTTTATTTATAATTTATATAATTATACAAATTAGTTATATTTACATAAATTACATGTTTTATTTTAATTTAGTTAAAAATATAATTTTTAGGAAGTATTTTATTTTGATTGCTTTTATTTAAAAAAAAATGTTTATTGAACTTTTCATCACCTCACAAACTCCCTGCAGGTCCTCGTCTGGGAAACCCTGCTGCGTTTCATCGGTGCTTACAAGTATTCACTCAAAAATAGATGCAAATGAACAGCTTCATAATGCATTATAATGTTCTCAGGCTGAATGTGCTCACTGCTTAATATGAACACGTCTATGAGTTTCTCTGTTCTATACATCAATAAAGCACAGAAGTGAGCCGCTCAGTGCTGAGGAAGCGTCTCAGTAATCAGGTTTGGCCTGTTATTCCTCCGTCACCTTTTCATCAGCTTCATCCGGTGTCAGACGCTCTTGCTCTCGTGCCGTTCTTCTATTGCATTAGCCGCTCTCTCTCTCGGTCTGATCATGTCATCTGTCATATGTAAGCGCTCGGCTAACGCGATTAGCTGTAATCTAATCCTGCGGCTCAGGCGGGAGAAACTCGCTCAGAAGCGCGGTTAGTCCTTTAGCAGAGACTTTCATCCCAAGTGACTTATTACAGCTTCACTTCTCCTCTGACCGAGCCTCGAACCGGCCGCCGGACCGTTCAGCAGAGAACAGAAGCAAGGTTTCATGGGTTTACCTGCATCTCAAGCAGTGGAGGATGACAAAGCGTGGACTGAAAGCATGAATAGTTTGAAGAATTATAGCTTATTTCAGTGATTCCCAAACATTTTTGACATTTCAATGATTTACCACATGTTCTTTGATGTCCATTAATGGGCACATGACATGCAAGTGAACCAAACACTCAATTTAATTTAGTTTTGTCATTTAGTAGTTTAGTTTAGTTTTAAAGTGTTTTATTTTTTCCCCCAATTGTAAGTCACTTTGGATAAAAGCGTCTGCAAAATCACTAAATGTAATGTAAATTTTATTTTAAATTACTTATTTTATTTTACTTTATTAAAAGTACTTTTGGTTTTATTTTGATTGTTTATTTTAAAATATTATTTAATGTTTTATTTTGATTGCTTTTATTTTAAATTATTTAATTTTATTTAAAAAATATTTTAATAATTTAATTTTATATTATTTTAATTTAATTTATTAAATCATTTTAGTGTTTTATTTTTGATTACTTTCATTCTACATTATTCTATTTTAAATAATATTTTTAATAAGTGTTTTATTATTTGTTTTCATTTTATTTACTATTTATTTTAAGTTCATATACATATTTTAGTGTTTTATTTTAAATTATTGATTTTAATTTTATTTTAAAAAATATGTCATATTTTATAGTATTTTATTTTGCTCATTTAATTTTAAATAACTTATATTATTTATCTAGAGCTGCAGTAAACACAACTGGCTGATGAAGCAGTTGAAATCTGTAAGGCCGGGTTGATCTGGTTTAGGACAGAGGTGAACTCACCAGTCAGCCAGCGCCCATCGGGTTCGGATGAAGCCTTTTCTGGACCATTTACTCTGCAGGACGAGAAAAACCATCAGCACAGACACACATTCAAACCCAATCACATCCCTTCATCCACCTGCAGACAAACATTCCTGCAGGTCTCCGTGACTCCCTGATGAAGAAGCTCCTGTTTACTTCATTAAATCTCTTCTTTTGCATTAGTTTGTGATTTTTTTGGCTGTGCACCTGTCTGAAAGGTTGTTTTCTTGGATGTGAGCACGCTACGTCTGTTTGTAATGGTGTTAGTTCTGTGCTCTTCTACTCAGCCTCATGCTGTTGTACATGATATGATTATGAAAACAGTTTGTGATGTGATTAGTTAGTAACCGTGAGAACTGAAGCCTTCAGCCACAGATATAAAGTCTCTCTGTGAAGCAGGACTGATCTGGTTTGGGTAGTTTAGGAGGTTTAGGACAGAGATGAACTCACCAGTCAGCCAGCGCCCATCGGGTTCGGATGAAGCCTTTTCTGGACCATTTACTCTGCAGGACGAGAAAAACCATCAGCACAGACACACATTCAAACCCAATCACATCCCTTCATCCACCTGCAGACAAACATTCATTCATTCATCAGTCAGTAGACCTCCAGAAAACTTCCAGTGAGATTCTGTGCTACTGCTGGCCTCATCTTTTCAGGTTTTGACCACACTGAAATATAAAAAGAATTAAAAAAATAAAATAAAATAAAATTCGTTAATTAAAATAAAAAGGTGCACAAATATAAAAAACAAATATATTTAAACGACAAAATAAAATATAAAAATGTAAATAAATATCAATAAATATATAAACAACATAAATATATAAAGTACAAAAATACAATTAAACAATAAAAAAATAAATAACTAAAAAATAAAATAAAATAAAAAATTAAATTTTATAAAATTAAAATAAAATAAAATAAAATAAAACCTGTTCACAACTCAAATGGAGCAAAATGAGATCAGAGCTCACTTTAACCCACTAACAGTGTAAATGCACTCAACGGTGTATATTTTGACCCCTGAGCAGGCGAGAACAAAGCTTGCAAAAACAAGTTTACAAATACGTTCTGTCATTGTTCTGAAATCAAACACAATGCTACTAAAGATGAAGAAAACGAGGTTTCTCGTTCAGTCTGATTGAGAGACGGCAGTATTCTTCACATGACTCTCAACATTATTAAATGATGCTGCGAGTGTCCTGATTACCAATGCACAGAGAGAGAGAGAGAAATAACCTCTCTAATGGGGAGTTAACTGCAGCGATGAATAAACTAATTACCGGCCGGGTCACAGAATTACAAATGAACTAATTTTATTTTAAAACTCTGATGCAAATGAAAGGCCTGAGAGCGATTTGATTGCTCCTCACATCTTTCAGCCGGCATTAGGACAAGATTAACTGGATCTAATTCAATTACATTTGCATACTTGAATTAATCTGCGGGCTACAGCGAGCGGATGACGGCAAGAACAGACTTTTCTCTGGAGAAAATCCTCTCCAGATCTTACAGCGCATAAACTAACTAACAGCAGTCCGCAATACAGATACCTATACACACATAAATTACACAAAAAAATAAATACATTTAAATAAAATTAAAAATTAAAAATAAAATTTAAAAAAATGTTACATTAAAATAATGCAATAATACTACTATATTATAATAAATTTTTTTTATAAAAAATAATGAACTGTTCCTTCGAACAGGCCACTGCAATAAAATAAGTTTAAATTAGACAAAACAAAAAATTTAAAACAAAACAATAGAAATTAAAATAGCAAACAATACAAACTATATTAAAATAAAATAAAAATAATAACAAAACAAAATAAAAACAAAAACTATTCTTTTAAATCCTGACAGAAAACAATATCTGCAGTCGGTGGGCGGGTCACTGCAATGA
The DNA here is from genome assembly GCF_001515625.1 of Sinocyclocheilus rhinocerous. NCBI lineage: Eukaryota > Metazoa > Chordata > Actinopteri > Cypriniformes > Cyprinidae > Sinocyclocheilus > Sinocyclocheilus rhinocerous. The sequence goes on along the minus strand of NW_015624586.1, from coordinate 226,857 downwards.
AAAAAAAAACTATTGAATTACACTATACAAAAATAAAATTAATTATTCCACGGTCTGTCTGAATACTGGATTCTGATTGGCTGGCAGGTGTGCAGTAAAACTGTTTAATGCACAGGTAGTTCCAAGTCAGTTTAATCACCGTTCTGTATTAATGTGCTGCTTTAATTGATGCACACTAACCAACACGCACTCGCAGTTTTAACTAGTTTTAACTTGTCTATAACTTGTCTATAACTTGGCAAATGAGCATGGAATAAGCGGGAGAGTCAACGGCTTGCCGTGCATATGTAATAATATTATAATATAATAACATAAGACAAAATTTGTCAAAATAAAATAAAATA
>NW_015624586.1:210264-226481 GCF_001515625.1 Sinocyclocheilus rhinocerous | reverse complement strand
AAAATTTAATAAAATAAAACAAAAATAAAAATGTATAATAATATTACATTATAGTAAAACAAGATTAAATTAATTTTTAAAAAATCCAATTAAATTTAATTATGCTATTTTAAAACAAGGTTAGACAAAATAAAATAAAACAAATTGAATCATAATAATAAAATAAACCGTTGGTTATCCCTTACATACAGTATATAATATTATTATAATATAATAACATAAGACAAAATTAGTCAAAATAAAATAAAATATTTAGAAATTATATTATTATAAAATAAGAAAAATAAAATATGATAAAATAAAACAAAAATTCATAATAATATTACATTACAGTAAAACAAGATTAAATTAATAAAAAAAAAAATCCAATTAAATTAAATTATGCTATTTTAAAATAAGGTTAGACAATATAAAATAAAACAAATTTACATTTAGTCATTTAGCAGACGCTTTTATCCAAAGCGACTTACAAATAAATTACAAATGTAATCATAGTAATAAAATAAAATAATACCATTATATTTTAATAACATTAGATTAAATTACATAAGATAAAATAAAATAAATAATACAATAAAATGATACTACTAAAATAAAAAAATAAAAAATAAAATAAATAAAATAAAATATTCCTTTAAATATGGACAGAAAACTATGCAGCCATTGGACAGGTCACTGCAATAAAATACGATTAAGCTAGACAAAATAAAATAACAGAACGTATAACTAAAGTGAAGTATTCCTTTAAATGTGTGCAGAACGCCGGATACGGTCCGGTCGGGTCAGTGACAGATGAACGCTCGTCAGCGGCGAGGAGAACAGGCAGCACATAATCTCATCTCCGATCCAGCCTCGTCACGGATCCACTGACCTTCAGTCACTAATAAACAGCAGCCGTGACTGATGAAGAGCCGCGCTGAAACACCCCTCCGTCTCAACACAACACATCAGACACATTTCACATTCAGGGGGCTAGAGGTGAATCACAATCATGTGAGAGAGAAACATAACACAAATCAGACTCAACTGAGACTTCAGAGTCGGAAAGGTTTGCTTTCAATTTCATGCATGAAAAATACATTATTTAAGGTCTAACTGAACTGTCAAAGCGAACAAATTACAACAAAAATATATTACTGTATTATACTATTATGCAATATTATACGCTGAATTATATTTATGAATTGTAATAACACAAGACAAAATTAGATCATAACAAAAAACAAAATCAAATATTATCATAATAATATTAGAAAATAAGATAAGGATTAAAACAGGACTAATAAAATAAAAATTATATAATATTGTAATAAAATAAAATTCAATTATTTAAAATAAAACAAAAACATTATTATTATTATAATAAAATAAGATTAGTAAAAATAAAATAAATAAATTAAATTATATTATAAATAAGAAACAAAATAAAAAAATAAAATCAAATTCAAACTATATTACATTATAACAAAACTTAGTTAAAATTTAAATAAAAGTTTTAAAATAATATTATATTATAATAAAAAGATAAAATAAATTAGTCAAAATAAAATAAAATAAAATAAAATAATATAATAAGTCAAGGGTACAAACACACATCGATCACAGCTGCCTCGCTCTGATTGGCTGCTGGGGAAACCGCCGGCTGTCAATCAAAGGCGGAGTGCAGGTGATGTCATCGAGACGTCTGACAGACTGACGGTTTATCGATGAAGCGGCTCGAGAACACAGTCCAGAAGAAGAGAGGAACTCCGGATAGAAGTGTCTTCTATTCAAAGAACAAAACTACTTCCAACAGATCTCCGTTTTTGCAGTGCATGCTATCTTTAATGCATTTAACTTTTTGCATATACAGTACATATAAAATAAAGCAATAAGCCCCGTGAAGCCGTGGTTTACGGTGAATTTATAACAGTTAAGAGGCGTTGTTAGGTACGACGTGAAGCAGAGTTAAACCTCTTAGCTGTTATAAATTCACTGTAAAGAACACAGTCCAGAAGAAGAGAGGAACTCCGGATAGAAGTGTCTTCTATTCAAAGAACAAAACTACTTCCAACAGATCTCCGTTACTTTTTAACTGTCTGGAATATCTATGTAAATAACTTTTATGTACTTCCGATTGCACTGCACATACGTTTTTTTTGTCTTGTTTTCCAGTGCAAATGTCAAAAATACTGAGGAAGAATTTATTTATATTTATTTTTATTTTTTTGCAGTGCATGCTACCTTTAATGCATTTAACTTTTTGCATCTACAGTACATATAAAATAAAGCAATAAGCCCCGTGAAGCCGTGGTTTACGGTGAATTTATAACAGCTAAGGGGCGTGTAATGATATTAATAAAAACAGTATTCTTCCACCAAACAATGTAGTTCCTCAGAAACAGTTGTGGTTGCTACAAAGTGGTTGCCGAGCAACACACAAACGTAAACAAAGGTGTATGTTACTTTGTAGAGTAATTTACAACAGCTTCGAACGTGGCTCAGCCAATCAGAGTCAAGGACCGGAACTCTCCGCTTTATAATAATTATTTCACAATTTTAGCACTTTTAGTCTTTTACAATGTTATTTTATTTTGTCTAATTTAATCATATTTTATTGCAGTGACTCGTCCACCACCTGCAGATATTTCGTGTTTTCTGTCCATATTTAAAGTGAATATTTTATTTTATTTTAATTTTCAATCTCCAATAATTGTATCTTGATTTAAGGATGTTCAGATATTGCCACACTTGAAAATGACAAAAATACTTGTTTTTTTGTTTTTTTTGCAGTGCATGCAACATTTAATGCATTTTATTTTATTTATCCTATTTTATTGTAGTGACCTTTCCACCAGCTGAAGACATTTTTTGTTTTGTTTTGTTTTGAATCTTCATTTTGCATCTCAACTAAATGTATCTCGATTTAAGGATGCAACATGAATTTAAGACTTTCTGCTGGGCTTTAATGGGTGGAATGGTGAATTAAGACTCATTAAGACCCTCAGAGACCCTGATTAGAAAACGACAAGCTGTTTGCTCAATAGTGTAGGAAGGGTTTTTCAGATCAAACATCACTGCAGGGGTTTGGCCGTGTGATAACAGATCGCTAACAGCGCTGAAACACGCGAGCAGCAGCCCAAAGCGTCCCAGCAGCGCTGCGTAATAGGATTCTTTAGGGAGGCAGATGGATGGCGAATCCGAGCGGTTTCATCTACTAAAAGACGGCATAAATCACGGGATGAAGCCGAGGTTATCGCCAGCCTCACGAGAAACCTGCATTAAAGCATTAGTGAAATTAATTCATCTTTCATAAGAGGTTGGAGCCGTATCTGTGATCTACGATAACAAGCAATTTCTCACTACTGAGAAAGCCCTTGATAGACTACACAAATCTGCTGCTTTAAACGGCCCGGCATTATGTGGAGCGCTGCTCTCCGGAGATTCATGAGCGCGTAAATCAATGCATCGCAAACTTTTCTCGTTCTGTTTCCTCTGTGAAGGTGCGGCGCTTCTGCAAACGTCATTGTTTTCTCATCAGGAGGAAGCATGTTGTTTGTGAAGCGCTGGAGATCGTAGCGGAGCGTGAAAGGCCAGCGCCAGGTTTTTGCATGTATTTACGGGCCGCTGTTTGCCGGAGCGTGGGAGACGGATGGGAGCCGCGGATCCGGCAGACACGAGCGCTTTATTAGTGCATCAGCCCTAAAGAGCACAGATATGAAACACTGCCTGCAGTAAATCACACCGCTCAAGCGTCACCACATCCACAAACTAACATGCTCCAAATACAACCAGACCAAACAAGCCAAACCCAACTTCAGTCACATTTACTGTATGCAATAATCAACAATTATCAATGAGCTGTAGCAAAACATTTAAGAAACCAAAGGGAAAAAAAATATATATATTGTGCTTAATTACAATAAATGCACAATACTATATATGTATAGATGTATATAAATATAAAACCCATAAACCAAAATACTAATTACTATTGATGCACCACAATTATTTTTCATCAAAATAATCCTAATTAAAGTTTTCATTTAGTCGAAAATGGAAACCAGAAACAAGGTTTATTTAATAGTTAATTCATTAATTACATTTATTTAATAATCAGAACTCAAATGAGCTGTATAAAAACATTTAGCCCTAAAATTGACAAAGTTTGAATGCTTTTAATATCAAAACATAGAGCACGAAGCTTATTGCAATTATTGGATGGTAGGCGTTACAATTAACAACTGAAAACAGCACAAATGAAGATCGATTCAAAATGAGAAAAATCTAATAGAAAAGAGAAAAATGTATGGAATTTCTGTGCATAAAACAAATTACTCCAATACTCCATTAATTTGAATGCTTCAAACATCTTAAAAGCCAATATAATGCAGATGTACACTACCGGTCAAAAGTTTGGGATCAGTAAGACTTGTAAATCTTTTCTAACAATATAAATCTTTGCTATCACTTCTTATCAATTTAACACGTCCTTGCTGAATAAAAGTTTTAATTTCTTTCAAAAAAAGAAAGAATAAAAATGTACAGACCCCAAAATTTTTGAACGGTAGTGTATATTGTTAGAAAAGATTTATATTTTGAATAAATGCTGTTCTTTTTAACTTTTTATGCATCAAAGAATCCTGAAAAAAGTATCACGGGTTCCAAAAAAGCTCTGATTATAAATCAGCATATTATACTGATTTCTGAAGATCATGTGACACTTTATACTGGAGTAATGATGCTGAAAATACAGCTGCGCATCACAGAAATACATTACATTTTAATGTATATTAAAATAGAAAAATTTTATTTTACATCGCAATAATATTTCACAATATTAATTTTTTTCCTGTATTTCTGATCAAATAAATGCAGCCTTGATGACCAGAAGAGACTCCTGAAAAACATTTTTGACCCGTAGTGTATATATATAAAATATGCTTAAATTACAGTAAAAACTGCTGAAATGAAATTCAAAGGCCCCCATTATTGGATATTTCATTTAGTGTTTCAGCCATAATTATGACAAAGCTGCTTGTTTTCTGTTTTCCACATATTTATTTGTTGTTTTGGGGGTTTTTTTGTGTGCAAAAAAACTTTATTAATATTACACAGTAAGTAAAGCTCAAGGAACATATTAAAATAATTAAAAAATCCTTATCATGTCCCCTTTAAATACATTATTTTTTATTTTATTGTTAATTATTGTTACTTGTTACTTAAGTTACTTATTTTTAAATTATTCAAATGAACAATACTGCGATCCAAATTAAGCAGGGATGCCATATTCCTGATTTAAGATCGAATCAGTCAAGCGCTCATCTGGACATCAGAGAGACGCTTTCCTCTCAATATGAACCTGAAATCTGAGGAAATGTGACTGAAGCAGACATCTCTGCAGTTATTCAGAAGGAGCAGACGCACCTCAGGGAAATAGTCTTGAGGAAACTTCTCTTTCTCCAGCGTGGCTGCGCTCAGAAGAGCGTCCGAACACACCTCCTTCCCAAACACCTTCCTGAACTTCTTGGCTGCGTGAAGGAAAACGAGGAGGAATAAAACAGCACTGATTAACATGCAAACATGTTCAGAGACTCTTATTAGAGTCCGAGAGATCAGGGCAACTGCGCCACCTACTGCTCACACACACAAACCACAATTTACTTTTGAGTTTTTGTCTAATTCTCATGACACCGAAAGATGATTACCATTACAAAAATATAGTCTTTTTTAAGTATAAAATTTTTTAATTTTTTTACATTTGCATCAGCATAATTTACACAAATATAAAACCAAAAGGAAAAAGAAAAAAAAGTGCTTAAATGCATTAAAATTATTTTTTTTAAAAATAATAATTTTAAGGTAATTAAAAATATATGCATATTATTTAATTATTTGTTTGTTTGTTTTTATTTATTTATGTTTTATTTTATTTTTAATTTTAACTACATAAAATCTCATGGCTATAATGCATCTAGATGCTTTATTTGAATTTACTTTTGAGTTTTTGTGTAATTCTCATTATACTCAAAGAAAATCTAGTCTTTAAGTATAAAAATTATATTTTTATTTACATTTATATCAGCATAATTTAAATAAATATAAAACCAAAAGGAAAAAGTGCTTAAATGCATTAAAATTTAAATAATAATAATAATAATAATTTTAAGGTAATAAAAATATATACATTATATTTATTTATTTATGTTTTATTTTATTTTTAACTACATAAAATCTCATGGCTATAATGCATCTGGATGCTTTACTTGAATTTACTTTTGAGTTTTTGTGTGATTAACACCATAGTCATTTTTACTATAATAATTATTTTTTACCTTTATATCAGCATAAATTAATTACTCATAAATAAATCAGCATAAATTAATCAATTACTAGCCTGTTTAAATACTTTCTTTTTTTTGTGGAAATGCACGTCGCTGTAAAAAATAATGCCACACTGGGAAACACTTCTTTTTCACTGTTCTTTTTCTTGAAACGTGCTCTTATTTTCCTGTCTTGTGGTTTTGCGGTGAAATATGATTCATTCGGGTTTTGTGAGTCTGATGGAGAGCGTGATTACGGCCATCATGTGGGAGATATCGTGGTCTTTAAGAGCTCCGGGTTTGAGCGGGGCTGAAGGGTCCGGCGCGGGCTAATGCTCACACCGCTGTAATGGGAGTGGCTTTAATTAGTGTGACCGTCGGGACACGCGACCTCTGACCCCTACCGCTGATGAGGTCACCGCTAACTGTCCAATAGCTTGAGTGCACTATTACCACAGGCTGAAATCTCATGAATTAAATCCTAATATTAATAAGCATTACTATTTCCTATCGGTAACTCCATTTTAGCATGTTTTATGGCTTCTGAAACAACCTTGACCGCGCCGGATCTGATGGGATTGATGGCACGCCGTATTAAAGGGACACACGTACCTTTGAAATCAAACTGCTGGATGTTTTTCAAGGATTCGTGGATGAAGTAGCAACATCCCAGTGCCTGAAAGACAAAGAGAGAGACATTACTCAACATGGAAACTCAAAGGTGTGGCTTTTCTGGTCTGCAGATGTGCACCTGTGGGATTTCTTCACCTGTTTTGTGAAAATTGGGGTTTGCCGATATATCGGCATTTTTATTATCGGTTTGGCTTATATATCGGAAGCATTATTTTGAAATATATTTCATTTCAGAAATTGTTATGCATGTGTTTTTACATTAAATATTGTGATACCATATATATCGGCTGTATATCGGTTATCAGCCACCAAGATATCATCAAAAAAAACTATATCAGCTGACCAATATTTAGTAATGTAGAAAAAACCTCTAAGTGCCTCCAATTAATTTATTTTGAAATATATTTCATTTCAGCAACTGTTTTGCATGTGTTTTACTATTTTTAAATTAAATATTGAGATATTATATATGTATCATCTATCAGGTGCCAAGATATCGGCCATCAAAAAAAATCCATAGCGGTCGACCACTAAGTACCAAATACATCAAAACACATCATATTTAATCTGTTTTGATTGAATTTCAGCAATTGTTATGCAAACCTTTTTTTTTTTTACAACTTTTAGATAAAATATTGTGATATCATATATATCGGTCATCGGCCATTAGATATCATCCATAAAAGAAAATCCACATCGGTTAACCACTACTTTGTAAAGTATCAAAAATACATCTAAATAAATACATTTTGAAATAGATATAATTTTAGCAAATGTAATGCATGTGTTTTTTTTTTTTTTAATTAAATATTGTGATCTCATATATCGGCTTTATACTGCCATTGGCTGCTAAGATATCGGCAACAAAAAACCCATATTGGTCGACCACTACTTAGCCATTATAGGATATAACATATGTTAATAGCTTTATTAAGAAACTATTATGTAACTTCTTATGTAACTCCTATATTCTGAAGTCATATATATATATATATATATATATATATATATATATATATAGGCTGCCAAAGATATCAGCATTAAAAAAGTCCATATCGGTCGACCACTGCTTAGTAAAGTAGCAAATACATCTAAAACCAGCTGAAATGAGCACTTTTATTACTGTTGGGTCAATAATGCATCATTGTAGTGAGATTTCTCAGCAGATACGGTTCGCAGAATATCAAGTGACGTCAGTCGTTTTTCATAACTTTATGTGTTTATGTAAAACCCAACACCACAAAAGAGCACAAACTTGCTCTTATGAATATGGCTGCTAAGATATCGGCAACAAAAAACCCATATTGGTCGACCACTACTTAGTAAAGTATCAAAAATGCATTTAAATACATATAATTAAATCTTTTTTTAAATAGATTTAATTTCAGCAAATGCTATACATGTGTTTTACATTTTTTTAATTAAATATTGTGATATCATATATATCAGCTTTATATCGGCCGCCAAGATATCGGCAACAAAAAACCCATATTGGTCGACCACTACTTAGTAAAGTACTAAATACATCATATTAAATCTATTTTGATTTAATTTCAGAAATGATGTATGCATTTTTACTATTTTTTTTAATTAAATATTCTGAAGTCATATATATATAAATATTGTGATTTCATAAATATCGGTCATCGGCCATTAGATATCGGTCATCAAAAAAATCCATATCGGTTGACCAATACTTAGTAATGTCACAAATACATCTAAAAACATCATATTGAATATGTTTTGATAGAATTTCAGCAATTGTTATGCAAACGTTTTTACATTTTTTAAATGAAATATTGTGATATCGGATACATAGGTATCCGATACCAATAGATATCGGCCAACAAAAAAAATGAAAAAATCCATATCGGTTAACCACTACTTAGTAAAGTAGCAAAAATACATCTAAATAAATCTATTTTGAAATAGATTTAATTTCAGCAAATGCTATGCATGTGTTTTTACTTGTTAAAATTAAATTTTTTGATATCTTATATATCGGCTTTATATCGGCCATCAAGATATCGACAACAAAAAACCCATATCAGCCAACCACTACTTAGTAAAGTAGCAAAAACATCGAAAACCAGCTGAAATGAGCACTTTTATTACTGTTGGGTCAATAATGCATCATTGTAGTGAGATTTCTCAGCAGATACGGTTCGCAGAATATCAAGTGACGTCAGTCGTTTTTCATAACTTTATGTGTTTATGTAAAACCCAACACCACAAAAGAGCACAAACTTGCTCTTATGAATATGAAGGAAAGGCCTCTTTTCTTATGTAACGAGTTCACGGCGCTCAAATATAACATGTAAATTATAGCCAGAGCCGATTCTGTCAAAGCGCTCGATCTGAGCCGCTCAAAGCAGCACAGTCAGAGTTTAGCATGACCAAAGATTTACTTCAATAGGATTATATTCTTAATTTTTACCGAACAATCAGACGGTTTCTGTGTCTGTCGACGGCCCAAACAAACGGAGCCCGCAGGCGTAAGGCGCCGGGGATTTGATGCGGTTCACAGTTCACTAACTGCTTTTCTGAGGGGCTTTTGCACCTCCAGTCCTCAAGTTGGACTAAAAAGAGCAAAACCTGCTTCCTGTCCGCTCAGGGCTCAATGCAGCGGCCCAAAACTGTGGGCTAAAGCTCTCAATAGTGTCTAAAGACGCGGAGAGACGCTCAGGAGTCATGGGAGACGGACGTCCCGGCATCAGCGAATACAAACGCTCAGAGAATACAGTTAGGAAGCAAGAAAAGAGCACAATAGAACTGGTTAGAGACGGACTGAATGGCCATCTGACGCTCTCAGGTTCTCTCTGCTTCACTGATCTTCACACATATGCAAGGTCCGACTCCAAAATCAACACTCGCCAAGATCCGACCCACAGTAAAAACTGGCTTGGCGAGTAAATATGTTGCGTGCCAGTTGGCTGGTGACTTTATTAGGACCTGCAAGAGAAACTCTTGAGTCTCTTCTGCTCACCAAGGTTGCGTTTATTTAATCAAAAATGCAGTAAAAATTTTGAAATATTTTTACAGTTTAAAACAGCTGTTTTCTATGTGAATATCTGTTAAACTGTAATTTATTTCTGTGATGCGCAGCTGTATTTTCAGCATCATTACTCCAGTCTTCAGTGCCACATGATCTTCAGAAATCATTCTAATATGCTGATTTGCTGCTCGAGAAACATTTCTGATTATTATCAATGTTGAAAACAGTTGTGCTGCACAATATTTTTGTGGAAAGTTTAATATAATTTAAGTTTGAAATGACTTGTACAGCCAATTTGTTTATACTTAAAAATTTTACAGCAGCAGCCAAACTTGAGTTTTTAAGTAGAAGTAGGAAATTAATTTTTTCGTGTTATATCTTATTGCATTATTGACAGATATTCCTGCATTTGATTTAAATAAACTCATCTGACATAAATGGGTGTTTTTTGGGGTCAGACATGCACTCATAAAGAGTGAAACCCAGTTCCAGAGAGCAAACACTGGTCCTAAATAAAGTTATTTTGTGTGTCTGTGAATGAGGAAGATGCTGCTGATGAAGATGATGGCGGTGGACTGGCACTGAAGGACTGTGGGCACAGAACCCCTCCTGCATTATTTATGAGCGCGGCGCGGCTCATCTTGAGATTAAACATGTGCTGATTTGTCAAAAGCACAAACAGAAGGTCCCGCTCACCCCAGCGTTCACATTTAATTGATGAGAACATTCCCGGCGCGACCCGGGCGGCCCGTCGAGGAGAGGCGCGATGAAGGTCAGTTTCCAGGAAAGGCTTCTGTTTATTTCTGTTTGCTTTAGTTTATGTGCCGTTTCACCTCAAACGGAGACGGAGACGCCCATTCCACAAACCAACTGTATGAAGCAGCAGACGATCGATACAAAACACATTAATTCACCAAACAACTCAATTCAGAAGAGCCACATTACATCTGCTCTTACAAAACACTGAAGAACGAAGAAACGCAGCACATATAACAGGCATAAAAAAGACATAGCAAACAGTCATGGGGAGGTGAGAATCTAACTAAAAATAACTAAAACTAAAACTATATAAACATTAAATATTTTTAATTTGTAATAAAAATGACAAAAATTCACAAAAAATACTAAAACCAAAATTTAATTTAATTCAAAACAATAAAATCAACTTCTACTTTGTTTTTACTAATTTCGATATGTCATGAACGCACCAATAACCAATGCAAGCAGGGTTATTATAGGTAGCTAAAATTAAAACTAAAATTAAAACCATAAAAAAATTAATTAGGGTAAATAAAAAACGTTAACAGAAATAAAATAAATAAATAAATACAATATTTCAGCTAGTTGCCAAGGCAACATTTCTCATTATAATTTATTTTAACTTTATGTAATAAAATGGTTAAAACTAAAACTGAAATAAAAATGAATACAAATTACACAGACTTATTTTAACAAAATAACATTTTACCGCCCAAAGCTTATTCATGTGCATTAAAATATAAACTATATGAAGATGGTTCACGGCATAATTTCTCTGATCTGCTGAGCATTACGAAAGCTATGATCAGTGTTTGCAGTACTTCTTCAGATAATCACGACACCTCAGAATAAACCATAAACACGGCATCATAATCACAGATAATTCCAAACACAAGCTCTAATGAATATTTAAAGTCAGAGTTCAAGCCGGTCTCCTCCTGAGCTCTTCATGAAGAAGCTATTATATTAGCGGCCCGCAATTAATCCATTTGTCCCGCGCAGTGACAGACTCCAAATATTAATTGGAGCCGGACGGCGCTGACACGAAACTCTTATCTTTTAAGCGGCGCTTTACAATGGCCAGTGTCAAGCGTATGTTTGTCACGTCCAGCGTTATTGATTACCTGCCAGATTCACTCCAAATAATTAAAAGTGTATTTTACATATTTATAAAGCGGACTGTCACGGGCGCTACTTAATTTTCCATTAGTAAAATGCACTCTGTTAAGTGCGCGGCGCGGGCCGGACGAGGAAATGAGTAATCGCCGTAATTGTAGACAGAAAGACAATAACTGAGCCATAAAGGCAGATTTTATTGGCCGCTCTGACAGCGAAGGTCTCTAACCCGGGTTTGGACCGGACCGAACAGAACCAGGACAATACGTCGAGTGCACTGACTGCAGGTAAACAACAACATCCTCTACACAGGGTTATTATAACTAAAATTAAAAAAACATTTAAAAAAATAACATTATAAATAATTATAACTAAATATTTTTTATAAACTGTTTAGTTTAAATTTAATAATTACATTTTTAAAAACTGTATAAACATTTTTTTAAAATACCAATATTTTTGTAATAAAATTTTCATGTTTATTACACATGTAAAAAAATATATTGGTATTTTTTTTATGTTTATAAAACTGCACAATAATAACTAAAACTTTACCTGAAATTGTGAAAACAGAAAATATAAAAATTCATTCTAAATAACAATATTAACAAAAAATTAAATGTTTCACTTCAGCTAGTTGCCAGCATCTCATTTTTGTAGTTTAAATTTACGTCCTAAAGCAACTACATCTAATAAATTTAAAATTAATTAAAACTATACACAATATACATATAATATATTTTAGTTTGTAATAAAAATTATAAAAAATATAATTATTAATTTCATTTCAGCTAGTTGCCACTATCTCATTATTGCATTGTTTAAATTTACGTACTAGAACAACTACATCTAATAAATTAAAAATGAATTAAAACTAAGCACAAATATATTTTTAAAGATAATATAAAGATAAAATCTAAGTCAAAATAATTAAAAACTGTAATAGAACAAACCGTTATTAAAAATCCTGTAAACGGCCGTTAGCAGAGGCCAGAGACGCTGAAGACGGACACAAAGAGGAGAAAATACTGTAGCAAGTTCACTGTTCACGATGCACGAAATATAGGAAGAAAATCCAAACACTGAATTTTATATGAATGTGTTTCTGAGGAGAACTGGCTGTTTTCAGAAATAGCGTTTTCTTTTCTTACTGCATATTAAATTAGTGTTAATACGCGCAGCGCTGCTGTGTTTACAGCGGTAAAATGAATTAAAACTAAGCACAAATATATTTTTAAAGATAATATAAAGATAAAATCTAAGTCAAAATAATTAAAAACTGTAATAGAACAAACCGTTATTAAAAATCTAACATTCCGCATGAATATGTACTGCATTCTTTAGTCAATAGCCAGTTTTCTTGTAAGATCTGCAGTAAGAGTACATGAAGCACAAGGAAGCCATGAATCACCTACAACATTTGCACTGAAATAACATCATTGCTAGAGTAAAGCGCTGCTGAAGGCCTTCAGACGAGACACGGGCTGAGCTCCGCGGCACGAATCCACTGACCTTTCATGGATTTTTTGCAGTGGCTTTGAAAAATGAGCCATAAAGCAAACATAAAAGTGGTCATTTTTCCACAGCGGTCAGACCTTGATTCCTCTGAGAGTGTGACCGGTGTGTGTGAGGATGAGCCACCAGACACTCATCATGTGTGAAGAGAGTCATCACACGTGTGTGTGTGTCACGGCAGATCTCGAGTGTGTGTGTGTGTGTGTGTGTGTGTGAGCACAGCGCTTCACATCCAGACACACCGACTTCACAAGTGAAGATGCCACATCTAGCAGATATTCTTTATAAACTTCTTATAAACATTTAGTTAGATTGAGTCTGTCTCAGTTTGTTGTGTTTCTTCATGTCATTCCAGACAGACTGGATGATGATCAGATCAGATCTCTGTGTGGAGTAAAAAAATCTCACTGCATTATTACAATCAATGTCTAAATGAATGTTTGGAAATGTAAGCTGCAGGGCTCGACAATAAGGACTGCCGAGGGGCCGGGGCCAGCGTGAAAGACGTTCGGGAGAGTAGACGGATTTGTCACTTGCCCGATCGGGCCACTGCAGCATCGTCACAACATTTGATCATTTGCATGTGTTTTTAAGCCTTGTTAATTTAAAAATTCAAGCGATTCTGTGAACAGCCGCGTCTCTGACACGCGCAAGCTGCCTGAACGGGCAAATACATATAAATGTATGTCAAAATAAACGTCCTGGCAAGTAACTTTGTAGCTTTAACAATGATTAATCTATATTTCATTTATACACAGGAGTACAGATGCACCGATCTACCGGACATTTTTTGTTTTATTTCAGACTATCTTCTGTTCCGTGCTTGCACACAAACTGCACTGCAATCATTTTCCCAATGGCCATTTGTGTGGAAATATTACGTTATTATTATACTTAGTCTGTAAACGGCCGTTAGCAGAGGCCAGAGACGCTGAAGACGGACACAAAGAGGAGAAAATACTGTAGCAAGATCACTGTTCACGATGCACGAAATATAGGAAGAAAATCCAAACACTGAATTTTATATGAATGTGTTTCTGAGGAGAACTGGCTGTTTTCAGAAATAGCGTTTTCTTTTCTTACTGCATATTAAATTAGTGTTAATACGCGCAGCGCTGCTGTGTTTACAGCGGTAACCAAGGAAACGCTGTATTACTGTTCCATGAGCGCTGCTGTGTTTACAGCGGTAACCAAGGAAACGCTGTATTACTGTTCCATGAGCGCTGCTGTGTTTACAGCGGTAACCAAGGAAACGCTGTATTACTGTTCCATGAGCGCTGCTGTGTTTACAGCGGTAACCAAGGAAATGCTGTATTACTGTTCCATGAGCGCTGCTGTGTTTACAGCGGTAACCAAGGAAATGCTGTATGCTGTCAGAGAGTGAATCTGCGTCTCATTCAGCCCACCTGCTGTTTCTGTTTCATGCAGATGTTTTATGTAGCATAATTTGACAAAGCTAAAGTCAGGTTATTCTGTTTTTGCTTCAGATTTTGAAATTATACAGTCAAATATAAATCAAACACAGCACATGTTTTTTGTTGTTGTTTTTTTTGGATCAATTCATGATTAAAATGACGTGGTTGACTCTAATTACAAATGGCAATGAAAAATCAAGGTGCAACACAGAGTGAAGAATATGCAAATGTTATTTTATATGTGATTTTTCCATTTTTGTACCCGAACATCTACAAATATAAAAACCTAAAGCATCATTTCATTTCTATCATATTCATTTATATACAGTGTGTGTGTGTGTGTGTGTGTGTGAGCACAGCGCTTCACATCCAGACACACCGACTTCACAAGTGAAGATGCCACATCTAGCAGATATTCTTTATAAACTTCTTATAAACATTTAGTTAGATTGAGTCTGTCTCAGTTTGTTGTGTTTCTTCATGTCATTCCAGACAGACTGGATGATGATCAGATCAGATCTCTGTGTGGAGTAAAAAAATCTCACTGCATTATTACAATCAATGTCTAAATGAATGTTTGGAAATGTAAACTGCAGGGCTCGACAATAAGGACTGCCGATGGGCCGGGGCCAGCGTGAAAGACGTTCGGGAGAGTAGACGGATTTGTCACTTGCCCGATCGGGCCACTGCAGCATCGTCACAACATTTGATCATTTGCATGTGTTTTTAGGTAATTGGTTACGTCGCAATGTTGGAAATATTACTGTTTTAAACCATGAAGGCGAGCCAATGGATATCACACACAAGCAAC
The DNA here is from genome assembly GCF_001515625.1 of Sinocyclocheilus rhinocerous. Lineage (NCBI taxonomy): Eukaryota > Metazoa > Chordata > Actinopteri > Cypriniformes > Cyprinidae > Sinocyclocheilus > Sinocyclocheilus rhinocerous. The sequence goes on along the minus strand of NW_015624586.1, from coordinate 210,935 downwards.
GTGCAAACTTTGAGCAGGAGTTACACCGGTGAACGTCATAATCTCAGTCAATTAACTGCAGAAAGTGAAAGTAAAAACGGAATAACGGAGTAATGATGGAGCTTTCTGCATCTGACGCGCTTATTCTCTCAGAGACGACGAGACGAATCTACTTCAACATATGCTGGTAACGGTATAGAGTTAACTGTTTCTAATACTACATAGTGAAAATAATGAGAAGAAACATATTTCGAGTTAAACAGGTTGTTTTTGAAAGTCGGTGCTTGAAATAAAAGCTTTTTATTTCATTGATTTGTATTGATGACTGAAGTGTTAATGTTTTAATCATAGGCCTATATTTCATTGTATAGACCCGTTTTAAAATACCTTTTTAAAAAAATATTTTAATTGAGGAGTAAATATATAGCCTAATCTTTTGTTATCCTCGCAGCACATCAGTTATTTGGTAATTATTGCGGAGCAAATTACTTGTAATTTTAATTTAATAATAAAAGTAACTTCATAATAATAATAATAGGCCTAATAAAAATAAGAATGTAACAGGCCTACATTAATTGGAAATGCCAAATATCTTAATATTGCCAATAATAGATGTTTTATACAATATCTCTGGCTATCGTCGATACAAGATCATTGTCTTTCGACGCACCCCAGCAAGAGGAGGTTATCGC
>NW_015624586.1:201797-209595 GCF_001515625.1 Sinocyclocheilus rhinocerous | reverse complement strand
AATAATAGATGTTTTAGACAATATCTCTGGCTATCGTCGATACAAGATCATTGTCTTTCGACGCACCCCAGCAAGAGGAGGTTATCGCGGGGCAGACAGCACGTTGAATGTTACGTCGTTTGGTCTGTCTTGTTGAGCGCAGTGGCACTGAGAACATTATATTTCACACACTTTAAGCTCTTTTATTTTCCAAATGTAATAGGATTAGTCCAACGAATCGTTCGGTTTGTAATGCGTACCGAACCGAACGGTTCAATACCAATACGTGTATCATTACACCCCTAATATATATATATATATATATGTATGTATGTATGTCATGGTTATGTTCTGCTTTGGTTTAGATTTCCCTGTGTTTCTGTTCTACCTGCCTGTGACCTAGTTTTCCTGTGTTCTAATAAGTTCATTTGGTTCCACCTGTGTTTATTAATTATCTCGTTTGTCCCCTATTATTTAAGCCCTGTGTTTTGCCCTTGCTGCTGAGTTCTGGTTTTGATGTTGTGTAGTGGTAGTTGTCTCCTGTGTTCTCCAGTGTTTGCTCTTGGATTTATAATTTAAGACTTTATTTTGGATTACCCCTTTGCTGTGTGCGTCATCCTAATCTACCCGTGACAATGTATACATATACACATAAATATATATCGAATTCTCACTCAGCTTCCTGTGTACTGCAGCAGTTGAGATCACATTCACACTTAAGGAATGAACAGGAGCCACATGTTAAACGTTGGCAGCGCGTGTCATTGAGGGACAGTGCGGCTCCTCGGGCCCCTGATGGATCGGCCCCGCAGACACACAGCGTGCAAATAAGAGCCAGTGACGGAGACGCTTTTAATGAGATGCTTTGTCTGTGTATCCAGTCAGAAACACGAGAAACAGACAGAGAAGAACAACACCACCAACACTGGATCAATGATGCACAGAGACACACACACACACACACACACACTCACACTCACACACACACACACACTCACACCACACACACACACCTACTGTCCTGTACCTGTACTGCACTGTGTATCTACCACAGTATGTTAACGGCACCTGCTGATATTAATCACATTCACCAACACTCATTTAAACCATTTACACTCATTAAAAGTACAGGATTATCTGACTTCTTTACAAAAATGTCTGAAAACAAGTACTTTCCCAGAGTTTCCCAGAGCCAAATAAGTGAAGAAATAGTTAAGCAAATGAGTACATAAATAAGAAACCAAATAAGCAAATAAAAAAATATATTATATTAATATTATCAATATTATATTATATATTAATTATGGGTAAAATCTATTTTTATAGTTTATATATTTTTTAAAAAGTTGATTTTGTCCTAAAATGTGGAATAACATGCATTTTCTCAGTGTTCAAAGACATAAAGCTAAATAAATAAGATATAGATAGATAAACACTAATTTAAAACCATTAAACACTGTTTAAAAGTAGATAATAATATTACGTTTTGTCCTAAAATATAGAACAAGTTAAAAGATTTCACAAAACTTATATAAACTTTTGAGTAAATAAGTAAAAAAAATGTAAATAAACCAATAAGCAAATAAAAAGTAAATAAATGACAGCTCTAATGATAACCAGACAATAATCTCACTTTTTGCCCTAAAATGCTTAAAAACAAGTACTTTCCTAGAGTTCAAAGACTTCACGAAGCCAAATAAAGTTGTCGCACAGCTCCACTGAACTAAACGAACAGACATTAACGCACATTAAAGCTCATTAATATGAAGACGGCGGCGGCGGGTTCGTGTAGCTCTGTTTTGAGCGTCTCTGGCTGCTTCTTTCATTATTTTAAAATCTTCCTTCAATGATTGATCTGCAAACCGCTGATTGCATTTCCCATTTTTGCAGAAAACGTTACGGATAGATCTAAACAAAGCGTAATTGGCCGATCCGGACCTGCCAACAATCCGGTCCGTTCCCAAGGTTGGCCGCCTCGCTGGGGAAATATCGTGCATTAATTTCATTTAGCCTCCCTCCCGACATCCAACAGTGGAAGTTAATTAAATTGCTTGTCCATTGTGTTCATCCACTTACAAAGTTAATGATATTGTGCGGCGGATTAAAGAGCATTTTATAAAGCGCGCTGGATGAGAGCTGGCAGACTCTACAAGGACCGCTTGAACCAGTCTGTCCCCGGGGCCCGATGCTCCTGTAATTAGCGGTGAAATGGATGCTTCCGTTTGCCAAACTCCTGCCAAGATCATCATTGAGCGGCGGAGCCTCTAACCCGCTCGCTCACCGCGTCTAACGCAATAAAACCATCACGCCAATGACATTCAGCAACAACACACGGACCCGAGACTCCCATCCGCAAAACACACAATCCAGTCAGAAACACAGGATTTACTGCACAATGTCACGGAGCTTGGGGAATTTGGAGGAATAAATTAAAAGTAGGACTGAACACCTAATCAAAAGTGCGATATGGACTAGTGTCAGTGAATATTAAAGTGCAAAAAGACTATTTAAATATAAAATCTTCATATCTTATATCCACAGAAGCCTAAAGGTCTTTTTATGGCAACCTGTCAAAATAAAAGTTTGGTTTAACTTGAAGAAATTATGACAGAGGTATATTACAATTGTACAGCAGAATGTGCTTCTCAAAGTAATAATAACAATTTTTATGGAATAATCACACAATTTTCTTCCATGTTTCAATTTTATCAGTAAACCTCAGTTGTGCAACACTTTGTTTGCTAAAAAATGAGAAAGGATTTGTGTAATTTTCATTTGATTAAAAGATTAAAACATTGTTAAAGTTTCATGACTTCATTACATTGGCAAAAAAATTTAAATACACAACCCAGATATTCTGAAAAAAAACAAAAAAAAAAACATAAGGCCCGATTACTGAGCAAAACACAAATAAATAAATAATGGGAAAAAGGGTCATCCAGATAAAAAATAAAGCAAAAAAAAAAGGAATTTGAAAAAACAAACAAAAAAAAACATATTTTGGGCAAAATAAAAAGTATTTCATAGGGCACTATAATTGTACATGCTTTTTGATTAAAATTTTATTTAACCATTAAAACAGTCAAGAAAAATGTAAATAGAAAAAATGGAATCTAGAAAAATTTAAATGGAAAAAAAATGGAATTTGGAAAAAATAAACCGGAATTTGGGAAACATTTCATAGGGCCCAAAAACATAAATTTTGTTCAACTTTTAATAAATTGCTGTTAAATTGTATAAGTTTCATGATTTCATCTAATGAAACATGCTTTTGATTACTACAATTATGTAAAAATTATAAGGGGAAAAAAAATCGTAATCCAGAAAGAGGTAAACGGATTCGATTAGTAAAGTGCACGACGATGTATTTGCTGGAAAATGCAATATTTTAAAGCATCCCAGAAGTGCTTTATTTGTACATGCAACTTTCTCTACGACTCTATTTTCATAAAGATGCATGACTGAAGAGAAGAAACACACGTTTCCTGAAGTGAGCATGTAGTGCTCGGCTAATCGGATCATCTTCTGAACAGCCACGTACATGATAAACATTGTCCGCGTTATTAGATTTGCACACAAAAAACGTCAAACCCGAACAATTCAGGCCTCCATTACTAATTAAACCACGGCGCGCGCTCGTTCTCATGCACCATCATTTAATCGTTTCAGATGCCAATGATAAAACGCCTTAATACACTTACGCTCATTAATGTAAATCATATTCCACTATAGATGTCCAATAATTAAAAAGAATATTTCTCCGTTTTAGAAAGGCATCCTCATTAGATAGAGACTCTTTCAGAGCGGATCGCTCCGCAGAACGATCGATTTCTCTTTATTCCCCACGCATGAAAATATTGTTAATGTTGACGTTGAACGTTCATCAATCTAGATTATCGTGCTCTTTAATATCTGGCCGGTTCCTGTGATCGTTCTTTATGCATCTGATTGGATTATGAGCGTTCGGCAGACGTGATTGGATGTGACTGCGCCGAGTCTTACAAAAGAGACACAAGGACACCAACTCTAACCAACTTCTACTTCTAATCTGCTTTAAAAGACGCACACATCACGTCATTTTCATTGTGAGATCGTGTTGTGCCAGAGTCTTTAGGAACTGAATTGAGAACGACTGCTGAAATACTGCTGAATGTGAACTGGGTTTACAAACAGGATTCATATTTGAATGAAAGGAAGTAGAATGAATGGAAAGTGTAACGATGTGGAAATTAAATTAACAAATTAAAGAGACTATAGACTATTCTTTGACTGTAACTAGAAAAGCAAAGTTCATTGATTAAAAGCTTGGAGTGTTTACTTAAAGCTCTGCTTGAGAGTTTCAGAAAAAAAAATTAAAAAGTTTTGAAAATGTATAGAATTTACAGACAAAGAAAATTATATATTTGTGTGAAAAACTCAAAGAAAATAAATAGACAATTAAGAAAATAAGTAAATAAATAACGAAATCACAGTGCAACAGTATATAAATAAGTAATCAAGTCAAGACTTAATAAATAAATAAATATGTAAATGCGTAAAGATAAAAAGTAAATAAATGATGAAATACCTTTTGGAAAAAAAGCTTGAAAAGGTTTTAAAGTTTGCACATTTATAGGCTTTATGGACAAAAAGAATGACAGATATCTACTATGTAAATATAAAGTAAGCAAATATACAGACAATGAACAAACGAGTAAATAAAGAAAATGAGTAAATAAATCCAATAAGTTAATAAATCAAAAATAAATTAAATAAGTAAAGATGAAAAAATACATATATAAATAAATAAAAATAAAATAAATAAAAATATTAATATGTAAATAAAGTAACTGATTTAGTAAGAAAGAAAGTCAATAAATAAATAAATGTCAATAAAGTAGCCTAAATGATTAAATAACTTTTGGACTTTTTTTTTTACTTTTAAAATAAACATGTAAATAACAGTTAAGATGTAAACGAAGTAAAAGATTAAATACCTTTTGGATTAAATTAATTGATTTATTTTTAATTAAATGTAATTAAATTAATAGACAATTAAGAAAATAAGTAAATAAATCCAATAATTAAATAATGAAGTAGGCAATTAAGAAGATAACGGTATATAAACAAGTAATCAGATCGTGATTGAAGGATGTTTAGACATTAGTACTGGAAAACAAGACAGAAATACTGAGGAAGATACTCAACATTTAGACTTTCTGATCCAATTTAAGATGTTATAAGGCCTTAATTTGTGGAAGGATGCATTTAAGACTTGTTTCTTTCTCCAAAATATGGCAAGATGCTCCATTCCCCGTAACACAGTGAAAGGGTTTCAGTGGCCAATCAGACGATGTGCTTTACTCGAGAGATGCTCGAAGCCTAAAGCAGGGAGCGTGAAGCTTGAGCTCCTCGCGGACGCTTTGTCTTTATGTGAAAGCGAGTGGCTGCCGATGATGTGTTATGTAAAGTCGGTGGGATCCGCTGCGTGCGGCTTAGTTACAGCTCAGTGCATCAGAGAGAGCCGCTGCCAGCGCATGGAAACATTCTCACATCCATAAACCACCTCACGGCCTGATTTGTGTGATAATAATCACAAGCAAAGGGCTTTTCACAACACAAACGCTGCTTCGGTTTATCGGGGCAATCTGCGTATCGGGACGTCCGATGAAAGAAGATCCAGAGCGCTGTTCAGAGCAAGAAACTGAAGCCAGGTTGTGTTTGCAGAATAAAAGAGAACAGAGAGAGAGAGGGAGCAAAGGATCTTGGGATTAGAGCAGACAGAATCCAAGACTGACAGAAACACACACAAAAAAACTGAACTTCCTGCAACTTCAGCACAACTTCCTGTTCAATACCGCGAGAAGAGCTGTGCACTGTTGCCAACTGAATTTAAAATGCTTTTTAAACATATCTGTATTTTTCCTTTCTTTCTCTCTATTTATTTATTTTTTCCTATTTTATTTTTTTTTCTCTTCATATACATATATATACATTTTTTACAAGGTTTTTCTTTTTTATCTGTCATATCCCATCTCCTTTGTATAATAATAAATGCATACATGCATGCTTTTTAAAGTGCAATTCAATTCCTGAATCTGAATTTAATTTGAATTAGTTTAGCAAACAGGATGCAGAATGTTTTATCTACTGATTGTATTATGTATTTATTCATTTTTAACCATTTCGATTTATTTGAATTTTTAATTATTTATTTTATATTATTTTTATTTATCTTGTAATTCTTTCTTGCTTTCATTTCATTTGAAAAATGATAAAAAAAATTGTCAAATACTGATAGAAACTCAATGATCTTTATGACAATCCACCAAACTAAACCTCTGGTTAAGATGAAAAAAGTGATATAATATAATATAATATAGATTTGCTTTTAATGAATATTATAACTGAGAATTTTACATAAAAGTTAAATTTTTTTACAAAAAAATGTTTTATTGTAAATTAGCTGTTATATTTTCATTTTCTTATATTTTAAAAGACATTAAATTGTTGTTATTTTTTTAATTCAATTTAGTACACAGTTTAAATCAAGCAATCAATCAATCACCCAGAAAAATGAAGACGAAAAAACACAATTTGGGAACAAAAACCAAACTGAATTTTTAAATAAGCAAACAAACAAACAAACAAACAAACAAACAAACGCTCTCAGGGAAGTTGCATCTCTAAATCAGTGCGGTCGACCTCGAGGAAGAGTTCACGAGGGCTCGTCTGTTTCTCCATTGACCAGTTCATCTGACCAATAAGTGAATGACCCACATCTCATACACGAAACACAGCTCGTGGGAACAGCGAGAGACGGCCTTCATCTGCTCTGTGTGCACAAACAAACGCACAGGAATGCAATTAAACACTTAACATTAAGAGCTGAATCTAACTAAAGCAGCATAACATCCAATCTAATTACACAGGCCTTTAATGAGCTTGTAATTGGCCGATGAACACAAGCGAAGCATTCAGAAAACGCAGCATGTGGACTGGAGTTTCCTTCTCTGTGATTAAAGTCCACTTGGACAGAATTAAACGCTGAAATATGGTTATGTTTGCTTTATGGCTTCATGAGCGAGTCTTTCTGAAGTTTCTGGACCAGGTGCTGCGATAAAACGCGTTCAGAGCAGATAAACAACGTCCTTTAGCGTCCATCATTAATATCAGGCTGGGTCTTCTGGAGAAATTATATTATTAGTATTATAGTACACCCTTTCTCCAAAATCCCCACATGAACATCACAGATGAAGCTCAAAGACCTTCATCAGCATTTTACAGCATTTCTCTGTTTACAAACTAAAAACAGGCTCAGGACAGATGTGCTGTATATTTACACATTTCTGACTCAAACGCTCTCTTGCTTTTAATTCTGGATATATCTGAAACTATTCGGCCTATAAAACCTTTGTAGCTTGTTAAATGTCAAAGTTTGTTTAATGCACAGAGTCTAGAATAAAGATAAATCAATACAACTCAAAAGGAAGGAAAGAAACAAAGAAATTAAAAATACCAGATAAATACAAAAATTAAATAAATGTTTAAAAATAGTTACAAATGAATAAGAACAAATAAATAATAAAATATATCAATAAAACTCAAAAGGAAAGAAAAAGAAACAAAGTAACAAAAAAAAAAAGAAATTAAAAAACAAGATTAATAAATAAATAATACATTTAAAAAATATAAATAATACTGAATAAATAAATTAATAACACAAATAAATTAAAAATGACTAAATAAGAAAATTATATAAATAAACCTCAAAAAATAAAGAAATAAAAAAAAAATACAAGATAAATAGAAATAATAAATGTAAAAATATAAATAATTA
>NW_015624586.1:186929-201052 GCF_001515625.1 Sinocyclocheilus rhinocerous | reverse complement strand
AACCTCAAAAAAAAAAGAAAGAAAAAAAAAAGATAAATAGAAATAATAAATGTTAAAATATAAGTAATTAAATAAATAATTAAAGATACAAATAAATAAAGAAAGAAAGAAAGAAAGAAAGAAAGAAAGAAAGAAAGAAAGAAAGAAAAAGAAAGAATGAAAGAAAGAGAAAGAAAGAAAGAAAAAGTATATTTGTATTCGTGATTTATCCATTTAAAAAAATTAATTGTGACAAAACATTAGACTGGAATTAATCAATAATATTGATTAATATTAGTCCTTCATTAGGCCTTTAAGACCTTTAAAGCCTGTTAAATGTCATCAAAGTTTGTTTAATGATTACAGTCAGACATACTGAATATGGACATGTCGAAACACAGTCCTTTAACATAATAATAAAACGGCTGAAACTGTGCACTGGTCTATGAAACATCTGTAATCGCCCTCATCCTCCTCGTTCCTGTCTGAACTCTCTGACCTTCAGGACTCTGGGTTCATCTTCCTGAAGAACATCAACGGAGGAAGGTCCAGAGCCTCGGCGGACGCCAGAAACAAGACCAGCTTCATCTTCACGAGCTGCACTTAAGAGCACGAGAGCCAGATCCTCTCAGAGAAGCACAACATCACACCACACTAGTCTGCTTTTAAGAGATATAATGGGTGCTTGGGAGCTGAAGACGAACACGGTTATAATGTGCAAACAGAAACAGAACAGTTCTGCTGTTAGAATTAATTCTGTTTCAGACCGAGAGGATCTAGACCAATATAAACTGAAACTGAATACAAATACTAAATACTGCATTACAACTATTTAGAATATACAACTGTATTAGAAAAACAAAAAATTACACAAAGACAAACAAAGAAAATAAAGAAAAAAGACACATAATAGAAAAGAAATAAAGAACTAAATACAACTAAATAATTGTTTTTAAATAAAACGAATTAAAAATGAATTTATTTATTTATTTATTAAATAATTAAAATTTATTTAATAAATAATTACAAAAGAAAAATTATATATAACATTTTATAATTTTAAAATACTAATAATAAACAATAGAATTAACAATAAAATAACTAAATTAAAAATGAATAAATACAAACATTTTTTATAAAAACACAAAAAGAAAGAAAAAGAAAAACAATGAATAATAATAATTAAAGAAAGAATAGTTTTATCATATTAAAATATAATAATTTTAAAAATTATTAAATATAAACATTTAAAAAATGAATATGTAAAGAAATTATTTTTAAAAATTAATGAAAAGAAAAGACAGAGGGCTGGTGGTGTATCTGTTCATTCTGTTAAGTGGTGGTTGTGGGTCACAGGTTCATGTAAATGTGCCGCTGCTTAACTAAACAATACAGGAGTGAAAGAACACGCACTCGCGCACTCACTCACACACACACACTCGCGCGCGCACACACACACACACACACACACACACATACTCGCGCGCGCGCGCACTCACTCACACACACACACTCGCACGCGCACACTCGCACTCGCACGCACACGCTCACTCACACCAAGGCTCGAAATTGCGACGATTTTGGTCGCATATGCTCCCGAAATTTAATCTGTGCGACCTCAAAATATATTTGGGAGCATTTGTGCGAGTGCATATAATTGTTGTTGTGCGACCCGTTTTAATTTCTCTAAAAACGTTCAGAGTATGTGCCTTCTGAGTGTTGATACGGAAAGAGAGGCGAGAAAACCCCATTATGACTGGCGGCATGTGAGAAATGGCCTGGAGCGAAGATAACGATTTCTCAGCGGCATTAACCGCACGTACGTGACATATCCGTCCTGCTGCTCACACTCGGCCGCGGCGGATGCAGGAGCGCTCCGTCCCGTCTGCACTGTGTTTGGATTAGTCTCTGATGGGTCCCTGAAGATCCCCGCAGACGGCCCCATAGATATACACTTTAGCTGCGGAAAGGTCAGGCGTGCGGGACGCAGCAGGCAAACACGCATGAATCACGGGAGACTTGGTGCATGGCGGCGAATGAGTAACCCAGACACCCCATTATTCCCCCTGTTCTCCAGCAGACCCGGATTCATGCCGGCGCATGCCTTCAGTTCATTAGGAGGAGATCCCATCCGCTTTAATTCCACCGCTCGCTCTGTGTGATCAATACTGCATCAGTGTCAATGAAAATGACAATCGGGCAGTAATTAAGCGGTTAATGTTTGATTCAGATGTCATGATTTGCTCATGAGGAGAGGCCCGTCTGCTTATGTGTGTTTAAAGCAGCGCTTGACTAGCGGATGAAGTCTCTGCGTCTGACGGATCACGCTGATCTGATTTACACAGCCAAACCTGATTACAGCGCTCTGAAAGAGAGGAAGAGGAACACAACGCAGACTGAAACTCACACGCTGGAATCTGGAAAGGAATGAGCAGAATCTGCCGTTATGATTTAGATGAAAAGATTCATGATCAGCTTAATGATCAATCAGTGCAAAAACAGGTTCACAGGAAACCTTTCACATTTCTGAGGTTCATCAGAGCTTTGTACACTTCTGCAATATATCTATCTATCTATCTATCTTCCTACCTACCTGAATATCTATCTATCTGATTATCTATCTATCTATCTATCTATCTATCTGCCTACCTACCTGAATATCTATCTATCTATCTATCTATCTATCCATCCGAATATCTATTAATCTGAATATCCATCCGAATCAATCTGAATATCTATCTGAATATCTATTTGAATATCTATCAATCTTAATATATATCTGAATATCTATCCATCCGAGTATCTAACTGAATATCTAAATATTTATCTGTTGGAATATCTATCCATTCATCTATCCATCCATCCCTCAGGCCTAAGAACCTTCAAACATCAAGATTTCTTAAACTTTTTGTTTTTCAAAACTTTCAAACAAGGCTTTGACAAGCAAACATTCGACGTCTGTCCCAACGAACTGCTTTTCTAGTTACGGATTACAGAATTTCTTCGAATTTTTATTTGTTGCACTTCTGCTTCCTTCTTTTTAAATTTGAATTGCCACTCTGCATCCCATTTGCTCTCTCAACTTCAGAACATCAAATTCACCTCAAATCTCGATTCAGTTCTGATGTACACCTTAAAGGGATAGTTCACCCAAAAATGAAAATTCTGTCATTAATTACTCACCCTCATGTCGTTCCAAACCCGTAAGACCTTCGTTCATCTTCGGACACAAATTAAGATATTTTTGATGAATTCCGAGAGCTTTAGCAAGGACATCGTTAAAGTTTGTCCATGTGACATCAGTGGTTCAACCGTAATTTTACGAAGCTACGAAAATACTTTTTTGCGCAAAGAAGACAAAAATAACGACTTTATTTAACAATTCTTCTCCCCACCTCATGTCGTTCCAAACCCGTAAGACCTTCGTTCATCTTCGGAACACAAATTAAGATATTTTTGATGAATTCCGAGAGCTTTAGCAAGGACATCGTTAAAGTTTGTCCATGTGACATCAGTGGTTCAACCGTAATTTTACGAAGTTACGAAAATACTTTTTTGCGCAAAGACGACAAAAATAACGACTTTATTTAACAATTCTTCTCCCCGAGTTACCGTCTTCCACCATTCTAGAGAGTACCCCAGAATGTAATGAGCGTTGTTTACGTTCAGTGAATAAATTACGTTATTATTGTTTTCTTTGCACACAAAAAGTATTCTCGTAGCTTCGTAAAATTACGGTTGAACCACTGATGTCACATGGACTACTTTACCGATGTCCTTGCTATGTTTCTGTGCGTTGATCGTGGTAATATCCTTGCTGTCTATGAAGGGTTAAAGAGCTCTCGGATTCCATCAGAAATATCTTAATTTGTGTTCCGAAGATGAACGAAGGTCTTATGGGTTTGAAACGACATGAGGGTGAGTAATTAATGACAGAATTTTCATTTTTGGGTGAACTAACCCTTTAAGACCCAGTTTGACGTGCTGACATTATAAGGTCACTTGCTTTGCTCTCTCCAGTCTTGTGAGAAATACGACTACTAGTTCAGTCTGAGAGCCGCATTTGGATGCTAAACGCTAAAGGACACGATTGACATGTTAAAGAGCCTCTCGCATGCATCACCAAAATCCTGACAGAAGACTGCGCTCGCTCTCTCTCTCTCTCTCTCTCTGCGCTGGGATTTGCCGCATGCACTCGTGGGCTCTTCATCAAGCACTGTAACGAGGCCCAAAAGCTTGGGCTTAATGAATTATTAAATGCGAGTCAATAAAGGATAAATAAGAACAACAAATGCAACCTTTGGGTATTTAATTAGCAGAGGTGGAGTGCTGCATTTCTAATGCGCTCTATGCTAATCGCTTTTGAGATCTCACGCCGACCAGCAGATATTTGCCCCAGAACGCCGGCGATCCATCAGAGGCTCGTTGATTCGTGTCACCGCTGTCCGACTCATTAATAGTCCGTTAGCGCAGTGACCGGAGGGCGTCAGACGGACTCCCAAATCAATGCTCCTAACAGTCAACTGAGAGAGACAGAGTCAGCGATCTGAGGACCAGAGATCAACACTACTAGATTAGCAACTTACTGACGGGGTTTTACCCAGCAGGTGAAAATTGTGCATCTGATTGCTTACTTAACTAACAGTACTAATGATGCTTGACTTAACATTAACTTAAAAATCAAATACCAATGAGCAACTGTGATGTTTATTAATTCAGAGTCACATGCCACACAACTCAATGAGGTTTGTAGATCTATGATTTCAGTAAAAATACAGATGGAATCCAGTCACAAAAATGGAATTTACTATATAACACGGCAATGTCACGGAATTTGGAATGAATAAATCAAAAGCAGAGAAAGTGGGAGTCACTTGACCAGCACCATTTCACCTGATAAAATCTATCGTCAGATACACTCCGAAACTCAAAGATCTTCACGACAACCTGCCAAAATAAAAGCCTGGTTTAACTTGAAAAAATTATAGCAGGAATGCATTATTGTATAGCAGAATGCATTTCTCAAAGTAATAATAATAGTTAAAAAATTAATAAATTTATTTTAAGGAATATCACATAATTTTTTAACCCAAATTCTGATTTAAACAGCTGTGCAGCACTTTGTTTGCCAAAAATGAGAAAAATTTAAATTTCATTTCTAAAAAAAGAAATTTTTTTTTTTTTTAAGTTTCATGCATTCATTTGATTACCAACATTTGTTAAAACTGTTATAAATTATTTTAATTGTTAATTCTTTATTAATTCAATATATTACACATCTTTTTGACATTTAAATTAAACAATTAATACAGAATGATAAAAAACAGAAGTTGGGAGGAAAAAATAAAACAGGACTTGCAAGGAAAAAATACAAATTTAGAAAAATTTTTATTAAATGTGGAAAAAAATTCAATAGAATTTGTGGAAAAAATAAGAGATTTCATAGGGCCCAAGACTTTGACATGGTGAAACATGGCATGAAATTAGATTGAAAAAACTTGTTTATAAGCAGAAATTAGGTTTTATGAAGACGTACATTCAGACCGAATGACCTTTGACCTGACACTGCTGGTCCACTGACACGCACACACACGGCTAATGATGAGCCGCAGCATTAAGATGCTTTTAGCTGCATTAATAATGCTGATGGAGTGTGTGTGTGATTGTGTGTGTGTTTATATCACACACAAACAAATGTGCTCTGTGAGAGATGTGCCAAATGAAGGGTAAGCAAAGTCAGTTTGCCGTAATTAAAGAGAGTCTTTTAGAGGACAGCGGCGTCTGACGGCGTCCATGTGAACTAGAAACACAAACTAATGCCTAAAACACACCTGCCAGAGACAAGAGAAATGAGCACTCTGTGAGTGAGTGTGTGTGTGTGTGTGAGAGTGTGTGTGTGAATCTCTGTCTGTGTGTGTGTGTGTGTGTGTGTGTGTGTGTGTGTGTGTCTCTGTGTGTGTGTGTGTGTGTGTGTGTGTGTGTATGTGTGTGTGTGTGTGTGTGTTTGAATGTGAATCCGTGTGTGTGTGTGTGTGTGCCGTTCATAAAATTAAACATTTCAGACTCGAGTCGTAAGAGGAAACTGTATACAGGAAGGTCACGAGCTGATCAGATGAAATGTGCTCCGTTCATAAAGTAACTGTAAACATGCACAGAATGAATCATGGGTATACCATGAGAGTAAAACAAGAATTACGGAACATGACACATGAATTAAATCCCATCTGTTTTCTCAAAAAGCCATAAAGTAACTCCAAATGTTTCATAACAGCATCTGAGCACAAATAAAGACACTTGCTTTGATAACAAGAGACCAGGGCTCGACGCTTACTTTTCTTTTTAGAAGCACGTTCAAAATTTTAGGAGCACCTTCTAATCGATAATCCAAAATGTTATCAAAAAGTAGCCTTCCCATTACGAGGTAATATTTGACTCCTCTAACTTTATTAAAAGTATGTAATCTTTTGTCAAATTCTTACATTACTCAACGCTGCAAAAACACGTAGAAACCTTTGAAGCTCCCCTGAGCGCAACCACAAGTATGATGATGATCGGGTCAGTCGCACTGGTGCTCCTAAAAAAAATTTCAGTCGCACGCAGTAGTTTTCAGTCGCAAATGCAACTGAAATGGTCGCACTGTCGAGCCCTGGAGACATTCACACATTTGAAGTGTCCCTGACACTATAATAACTAAAACTTTATAGTCATAAAGAGATATAAAATATTATTAAAAAATACTAAAAAAAAATACAGAAACACAACAAAATTAACAATTTTAACTCAAATTAAAACGACAAAATTTGTGTCAGATTCTTGTGAATTTCAAGCCACGGCAACATTTGTAATTTTAATTTAGTTTACTTGATATACTAAAATAACTACAACTTTATAGTCATAAAGAGATATAAAATATTATAAAAAAATACAAAAAAATTACAGAAACAACAAAATTAACAATTAACGACAAAAATTAAATAAAAAATCATTTTATAGTATCACATTTTCTTTTTAATAGCATCACATTTAACTTGACAAAAACTATTAAAAATGGCAAAAACACACTTAGAAAATTACTAAGATAAAAACATAAAAAAACTAAGATATAAATATAAAAATATAAATAAAAAATAAAACACAAAGGTAAACTATTCTAGTATCACACATATGATATATATAACTGATTAAAAAGAAATGTGTAATTGAATGCAAAGGAAGTTGATGTGGATAAAAGTGTATTATATGCACTGTATGTTCTATATTATAGATCACGGGCTGAGATACAGACCTATGCGTTGATAACGAGCGACATGCACACATTTTAAGAGTCCTAAAAGCATCTGGGCTGAAGTTTGTGTCAGATTCATGTGAATTTCAGGAGCGCTTTCCCTTCACACGGCCTCATCTGAATTCCCGTCGGCGCAGGAAGGCCATTCATCAGGATGCTTCGCTGCTGCTCACAAATGCATGGAGCTAGCAATAAAATTAACCTTGTGCCAATTGTTTTCCCACACGTTTGATGGGCCGCTGGCAGCTCATCCGTTACCGCAAGGATATAGAAGAAGGCAGGAGCAGATGCGCAGAAAATGATGACCGATGCGCTCGACACGACACGAGAAGATCTGGATCTGATTCAGCTCTCTTCTGAAACCTAGTGAACTACATAGGCAGCACCCTACTAAGACAGCATACTACCAGAAATAACACTTGTGCTAATTTGGTTTTGCTGGTCATAAATGATCAGCCTTTTAAAATTGCGTGGAAATCTCTCATTATGCTGTATTATCACCAAATCTTGAGTTCAATCTTTTTATCATCTTGTTTTCTTTCAATCAGCACAGGTGTTGTGTTTCTTTTTGGATCTGATTGATTGTAGGCCTGTAGACCTGAGCTCAAAGCATTATTTGTGGATCATTTGACGTGTATAAAAAAAACCTACAAAAAAAAACACAAAATTACTAAAAATGATAAAAAATTAAAACAAAATTAAAATATTAAATAAAACTGCTAAAAAATTAAATTAAACTGTAATAGTATCTCAATTATACTAAAATACACACACACACACACACACACAAGCAATAACTGATAGCTTTGAACACAATGTAAGACGCTTTGAATATAAGCATCTGTCAAATGCATAAATGTAAATGCAATGTCAAATAAACATTGGGTAAAATAATGCATTATTAATCTGACCTAAATAATGTCATTTTATCAAAATATTTCAGTTGAGAATGATGCATATTTATAGATTTTTTTCTACTTACTAGCATCGCATCTCGAACTTTATCCGCTAAATGTTTGCAGTGCATTGTGAGATTATCATCTACGATGCCTTAAAATACTGTCTAAGTAGGCGGCTCGGTAGCGTTTGGAACAGATCTACAGGAAACACACACAAACACAGCTCATGTTTACAGTGCAGAGAGAGAGATGGGCGGGTGAAAAATCCTTCAGTGGATGTTTATTTGCTCTCAACACCTCCTAAGCGATCAATATTTTTAATTTGGGGCCAAGTTATTATTTTTCACATCACTGCGCTGGGGAGCAGAGTAAAGTGGCTCATATTTTAGCACTAAAAAGATCGATATGACAGCCTCACCTTCACTGTGGCCCTTACACACACTCACACGGGGCCGAGGGCAGACACACACGCTCCACACACATCATCATTACACACACACACACACGCGTACACACAGGTGATTTACTCACCCCTGCTAAACCAATCTGACCAGACACACACACTGCACGGGTTTACAAGCGCTTACACGTGTGTGTGTGTGTGTGTGTGTGTCAGAGCCGTGTTTCTTCTCTGAGGGCCGCTCATATCAGATGCATCTGTTTCTATATAATCCATTAGCCGCGTATATATTTCGCTCCAAATTTCTCCAGCGCCTCGCCCTCATAATTCACGTCTGATGGCAGATTCATCGATTGTCGCTCAGCACACATCCAGACGTCTGCGTGTGTGTGTGTTTAGGAGAGTGTGACTGATGGTGTGTGTGAATTATTGCTCTACATTATTACTCCAGTGACGTCTGGCACATTCAAACGGCCTCGAGCGGCTCCGTCCCGCACTGGAATAAGAGACACTGGATTTAGTTTGCAATATTTTAAGCTGGTTATGTTTAGAGTAATGTCTCACATCCTCACTGGCCCGAATGCATCTATACATCTGAATAATAATGCTCCTATTCAGTAAGGATACATTAAATCGATCAAAAGTGACAGTAAAGACTAGGGCTGCACGATAAATCGCATGCGATATTTAATGCGCATCTTGTCAGAAAGCCGGTTCTGTAATCAGCGGTAAATCTCCATCACGTGCGTGCTTTCACATTGAGCAGCATTAACTACACAGAGCCGTTGTTCACTGACGAGCTGCGCAAAACCACGTTCATATCGCGCGATTTTTTGCGCAGCTCGTCAGAGAACAACGGCTCTGTGTAGTTAATGCTGCTCAATGTGAAAGCCCGCAGGTGATGGAGATTTACCGCTGATTACAGAACCGGCTTTACTGATAAGATGCGCGTTAAATATCGCATGCGATTTATCGTGCAGCCCTAGTAAAGACATTTATAATGTTGGAAAAGATTTCTATTTTTCAAACAAATGCTGTTCTTTTGAACTTTCTATTTGTCTAAATAAAATGAAAAATAAAATGCATTAATGTAAATACATTAATGTAATGTTTTCAACATTGATGATAATCAGAAATGTTTCTTGAGCAGCAAATCAGCATATTATAATGATTTCTGAAGATCATGTGACACTGAAGACTGGAGTAATGATGCTGAAAATACAGCTGCGCATCACAGAAATAAATTACAGTTTAACAGATATTCACATAGAAAACAGCTGTTTTACATTATAATAATATTTCACATTTTTGATCAAATTAATGCAGCCTTGGCGAACAGAAGAGACTTCTTTAAGAAACATTAAAAAAAAAAAATTTTTAATTACTCCAAACTTTTGAAAGGCAGTGTATCCAATTAAATTAATTAACCACAATTTATTCTGTAATTCCAGAAGATTCAAGATTCTAATTTGGTGCTCTTCAAATAAAAACTATAAATGCAAAATTACATGAGATTGTTTTCTGAGATACAGATTAGGCGAGTTTATGATTAAAACTGGAACAAATGTCAATGCAGTCAGAAAAATCAACTTAATTCAAAGTAAAAACAAGATTTTTTTTATTTGCAGATATTTGTCATTTTAAGCATAAACTCACTTTTTCTCACAAAAGAAAACTTAAAATATGATTTCAGCTTACATCTTGATTTTTTTGTGTTTATACTAGTGTTGTCAAAAGACCCGGTATTTCGGTACCAAGTCGGTACTAAAAAAATGAAAACGTTACCGTACCAGGTTTTTTAAGTACTGAAAAGTTATATTTTAGGTGGTGTCAATGATCTTATGTTGCATTTGGTCAGACTCAGCCCATTGCTTTACTTAAGTATATTATATTTTCCTTTTACAGCTGCAGACTGAGGAAGATCCTGAAACACACCAGCAAACCCTAAAACAGACAACAGTTTACAGATGTTTTTCAGTGGCAGCAGAACCGACTAAACTTTTGAGTGAAACTTGTTTATTTTTTTCATACTTTTATTACTTGTGGGAAAACTTGAAACACTTTTAAATAAGTATAAAGAATGGCATTGGTTTTGTACATTTAATTTTTGTTTAACGTTATTAATAAAAATGTTGTTCAATTAGCATGTTTTTGTGTTTTGCTTTGGTACCGAAATTGGTACCGAGAACCGTGGATTTTCACTGGTATTGGTACCGAATACTGAAATTTTGGTACCGTGACAACACTAGTTTATACCATATTAAGTGTGATTTAAAAAAATATTTTAATTATTTAAAAAGATTAAATATTTTTTTTAAATAATTATTTTATGTTATAAAACAAGTCATTATTAATTTTACATAATTATAAGTCATTACATAATTACAAGTCAAAACAAGTCATTTTTTTAAATAAATAAGTCATGTGGCCTGGTTGAGAACCACTGATCTAGAGTGCTCTTGATGCTCAATTATGATCATAAGAGCTCAAAAACCACAAAAGTTGAGGAATCATTGATGTCTGGAGAACAAAAACGGTGCAGGACATCGACACACACTGAACTTTAATACTAATGAGCACTAATGAGAGTTGAAAACATCCACACACGCACTCTCACACACACACACACATGCACACTCACACACACGCACACACGTGCGCACACACACACACACTCACACACACACACACACACACACACACTAATGGATTACACACTGTGTCTCTAGACTGGACTTTAATGAATGATGAATATTATGGCTCTCCAGTTCTGTCCATCATGCTCTCTCTTTGCCTTCCCCTCAGATAAACACCGTTGCTGTTGTTGGAAAAGTCCCAGAATGCACCTCAGCCAAGGCGGCTGATCGCCATAATTCTTCTTTTTCCATAATAGTGTAATTTCTTAAATCATTAGATGATGAATGCAAATGTAAATATATGACAAAGCCTTATTTTCTGTCTGTAAAAGACATTTATATAATTTTAAGTATTATAATGTAATCAACAATAATTGTTATATTTAATGAATTTATATTTATATTATTAAAAAACAGTGCAGGAATAATCATAGGATACGTGCAAGTGTAAATATATGACAAACCTTAAGTTCTGTCTTTAAAATATATTTTTATAATTTTAAATATTTGAATTAACAATGTTACAACAATTTTCATATATTTCTACTTGTAAAACAATCCTGCAAATATAGTAATTTGAGTTATTAGATGCTGATTAAAATTACTAGCATTTAAATATTTATGTATTTATAGATTCAATCATTTACACACACACTGAATCCTCCTGTACATCTGTATGCTGTGTTATTCTCCTCAAACACGCTTCCTCTCAGTGTCATTCTTCAGAAGGGCTCTTCTCTGTCTCAGGATTCATGGCATTACAGCGGCTGACACGAGTCTAATCCGCCGGGATAACAGAGCATGTTATCAGCCGTCAGCACACTCTCATCCGACAGAGACGGAGACGGACGGGTGTGAGATTACCGAGAGACGCACAGAAAACACTCACGCTGCTGCAGGGGACCTTTTAAAACCTACACAAATAAAATTAATATCACATGCCGTTACAGAACAAACCCTTACGATCTCAAAATAAATCAACCATCTGAAATTGTTTTACTTAATTAAACAGGCTGCTTATCACATTTAACTGCAAACTACTCAAGATTACACTTGTACTGAAATTGGTTTATATTCTCATATATTAATACACACGAAGTACACCTCCATCGATATTGGATTTTGCTGAATAATGTGTTTAAAGGAAGACAATCAAAAGATTATTGTGCTGATACTAATAAAATCTATACATCAAATGTGTTAAATAAAGTTCTTAGTCTTTCTTTCCTGTGACGGGGCGGTTCAAAGAGAAGATATAAGAGGTTATGTTGATTTAAATGACAGATAGTGTTTATTGTGTGACCAAAATACCAATAATAGCCAGGGGAGAAGATTTTATGCATAATCATAAACAAGCTCAAAATACAGCAGGACTCTTATATATCATATATATATATATTATGAATAAAGAAGGATTTTTAATCATGACTCTTATTTACTTTACTACTTCAGCTGCTCATTCAAAAACATAAGAGACATAAAATATGCATCTTACAACCAACTACAACATTATAATCTAAAAACCATAATGTAAACATTGTCAGTTCATCAAAGATGCATCAAAAGTAGGGCTGTCGCGATTCGTCGATTTTATTAGACTATTTGATTTTTTAAAATCCTCGACTTCATTTTGCTCGCGTCGACTAACTGGCAAAATACCGGAAGTGGTGCATTTCACGGACGAGAATGTATAAAACACATATTTAGTCTGTTTTCCAAGGCTGCATGATATATTAAACCATAACTTGACATAAGCATAATTGTGAATTCACAAACGCTACGATTTAATTCAATAATTATATGCGATGCAGTTCTAATACAGTATATGCGCTTTAATTATTTACATGCGTGTAGGTTAAGTACATGCGTCACACAGCGGCTCCGTTCACAGTAGTTCCACAGCGTCTCAAACTCCATCTCTGCATGTTGTTGCGAGTTTGGGTTTATTATAACGTTCATCTGGGAACGCAACATGCGCCATTTCATCAGATTTGTAAGGTAAATCATTTATAAATCCACGCAAACACAGGAGAATACATCATGGTTTCAAAATAAAAGCTCAAACCCTCACTCTGAGTTTACACGTTTTGATGTCCACATATTCTTTTAATTACAGTGGCTATAGCATTTCTGTCCTAAAGAAATGGCCAAATATTAAAGATTAAGTGGACATTTGAATGAAATGGTGCTTGGTCAATATTAAACAAGGATTAGATCGCACAGTAATGTGTAAAAAACAATCGTCAGGCCGTTGGCGGCCCCTGCAGGCCTTTGTTGTAATGCGTGATGTACATTAGCTCTATTGTTTATAATACATTATGTATTTTAACAGTTTTGTTCAATAAAACCATATGAATTCTTGCTTTTGATACTTTATTTGAACTAATTATTATTGCCTCATTGCTATTATATATGTATTTTAAGTCATTTTAAAGGCTATTGTTCACTTACATATTTTTATTACCACAAAAACATTTATTATAATTATAGGGCACTATGAAATCCCTATGAAATTAATCAAAAAGCCTGTCTAATTAATTGAGTTTTACAGTTTTATCTTTACCAAATTCTGTTTTCCATTATTTTCTGGATTCCATTTTAATGGTTCCATTAAATTTGAATAATCAAAAGCATCTCCAATTAATTGATTTTATTTATTTATTTATTTAGTTTTTTTTTTCTTTTTAGAAATACTGCACATTTACATTTTTCTCCTAAATAAATTCTGGTAAATAACATTTCTGGTAAATACTCCTTTAAAAAGTTCCTTTAAAAAGTGTTTTTTGATTATAATTTTATTATTAGTAGACTAGAACACGTGGATATGTTGTTGTTCTTACACTATAATACTGAATTTTGATTTCAGTGATTTGGACTAAGAGATGGACACTTGGTTCTTGCACTTTATGTTGCACTTTACTTTT
>NW_015624586.1:181671-182891 GCF_001515625.1 Sinocyclocheilus rhinocerous | reverse complement strand
CTAATTAATTGAGTTTTACAGTTTTATCTTTACCAAATTCTGTTTTCCATTATTTTCTGGATTCCATTTTAATGGTTCCATTAAATTTTAATAATCAAAAGCATCTCCAATTAATTGATTATATATATGGTAAATACTCCTTTAAAAAGTGTTTTTTGATTATAATTTTATTATTAGTAGACTAGAACACGTGGATATGTTGTCATTCTTACACTATAATACTGAACTTTGATTTCAGTGATTTGGACTATGAGATGGACACTTGCTTCTTGCACTTTATGTTGCACTTTACTTTTTTACTTTAGGATTTCATTTGGTTTAATGAAATATAGTTTAATAAAATATTCTTAAGTAAAATTGTTCATTTTTTTGTGGGAAATTAATCATTTAGATTAATCGATTAATCGATAAATTAGTCGATAGATTAATCAAAATAAAAATAGTCGTTAGTGGCAGCCCTAATCATAAGCGATTGTTAGTCATAAATGTGTCATTAATTGATTGTAAACGAGAAATGGCGTCAGGTTTGACTTTAAAATCATTGCCTTTTGAAGTTTAATAATCACTTATCTGTATCACGGTGACTGTTTTTCCCTCTTCAAATTTAAGACCTCTTAAATTATAATTAAGACTTCTGATAAACTATTTATTTAAACAATTTTTACTGGCCTTGTATGTGATCAAACTAAATGTTTGAACCCTGTGCTGTTGAGTTTGGCTGAAGTGATACCAGCGGATCTGTCTGAGGTGTTTAGCGCTGAGATTCGCCTCGGACTCGTCTTAATTAAAGCCGCGGGTCATGGCGAGACTCAGCGTGTGTTAGCAGTCGCTGTAACGCATTGTGACAGGAACACTTAATATCACACACACGCTGCGGTAATAAGGGGCGGACATTAGTGCACATCATTACCCATGAGCCTCTGGGCCCCGGGGCAGAGCGCCATGATAAATATTAATGGTGTGGAACTAGTGAATGATCAGGGATGCTTCCTCTAATTGACATTTTACCTCCTGTATACCTTACAAGAGCCGTAAAACACACTGTCAGAGCCGCGGCTGTCACTCACACACACACTCTCTCTCACACACACACACACGCTCTCTCTCACACACACACACACATTCACTCACACACACACACTCTCTCTCTCTCTCTCTCTCACACACACACACACACACACTCTCTCTCTCTCTCTCTCTCACACACACACACACACACA
>NW_015624586.1:168143-180939 GCF_001515625.1 Sinocyclocheilus rhinocerous | reverse complement strand
CACTCTCTCTCTCTCACACACACACACACACACACACACACACACTCTCACACACACAGTCACACTCACACTCACACACACAGTCACACTCACACACACACACAGTCACACTCACACAGTCACACTCACACACACACACTCACACACAGTCACACACAGTCACACACACACTCACACTCACAGTCACACTCACAGTCACACTCACAGTTCTGTATGATTTATAAGCTTTTGTACCCGTGGGGACCACAATTTAGGTCCCCACCGTGACACGAGTCCCCATGAGTCTGTGTGTATTCAGGTTTAAGTCCCCACCAGGATATATAAACCAGTACAGTCACACACACTCACACAGTCACACTCACACACACTCACACTCAGTCACACTCACACTCACACTCACAGTCACACTCACACACACAGTCAAACTCACTCACACACACAGTCAAACTCACACACACTCACACTCAGTCACACTCACACACACTCACAGTCACACTTCACACACACACACACACTCAGAGCAGATTCATGAGGATCACGCTTAACTATTCACAAAGAGAGAAAGATTTGTTTCAAGAAGAATAAACTAATAATTTCTATTATAAACATATAATACTTAAAATTACAAGTCATTAAAATAAAAAATAAAAAAATAATTGTAGTATATATACTTGACAGTTTGGTACGTACCTCGGTTTTGATGTCACGGTTCGGTATGGTTTCGGAAAAAAATAAACAAAAACGGCTTTTTTTTAAATTAAACAATGGTTTACTGAACAAATTGGTCTTTCTTTAAACAAATTCAATTATAATATATTTTCAAAATAAGAGTCACAGTGTATTTCAAGCTTTTTTTCCTGGTCGATATTATTATTTTGGGTATATAAACTGTATTTAATCTAATTTAATTTCCAATAAATTTTTTAACAACTACTGTAGCTTCTGTCTGGAATTCCCCATCACAGGATGGACAGACTAAGAACATTACTAGTATCAGGTCGTTATAGTTAAAACTAAAAACATTAAAATATTCTTCATTAATTGAAATAAAATATATGCTAACTGAAATTAAAAAACAAATCTATAAAAAAGGAAATAAATATTAGTGCTGTCAAACGATTAATCGTGATTAATCACATCCAAAATAAAAGTTTTTGTTAACATAATATATGAGTGTGTTCTGTGTATATTTATTATGTATATATATAAATACACACACATGCATGTATATATTTTGAAAATATTTACATGTATTTACATGCATAGATGTATATTCAAATAATTGATATTATTTAAAAATATATTTAATATATAAACATAACATTTTTCTTAAATATATTTATGCATGCATGTGTATTTATATATATATACATAATAAATATACAGTACACACACATATATTATGTAAACAAAAACTTTTATTTTGAATGTGATTAATCGCGATTAATCGTTTGACAGCACTAATAAATATATAAAATACATATATTAAAAATCGTATTTTATTTAATTTAGTTTATAAGCTTTAGCTTAACCTGATGTACTATAACCAAAACAGAAATAAAAAATAATAATGCATTACAATTTACCTAAACCCTTTAGATATTAGTCGACTAAAACTAGACTAAATCCAAAACAATTCAGATGACTAAAACTAAAAGGCATTTTCGTCAAAAGACTATGACTACACAGAAGGAGAGAGAGAGCAAATTTATTTATTATACATTTAGAAAAACCAGTTATTTTTATGTTACAAGATTTATATTACAAGAAAACAGAAACTATTCATCAGAGAGCTAAATCTCCCTCAGCAAACAGCAAATACTGTCTGTCTCTCTGTCTTTCTCTCTCAACTCACATTATCTGAACATTGACAGCTGGAGCAGACAACAAACAGTTACCCGAGCAAAACAACACGAGTCTGTCTGAGCCACAGCAGGTTTATTGACTGTCTGAGACACCGATCGGCCCCATGTGTGTGTGTGTGTGTGTGTGTATATGTGTGTGTGTGTATATATGTGTGTGTGTGTGTACAAACACTGCATAAGGAGTTTTTAAAAACATTAATATTATGGATTTCTATAAAACAATGTGTAATGTGAAACAAACCTGACTTGTTGAATTAAATAAAATAAGATTGAATCACATAAAATATTAAATATCACAAGATTAAAACACATCAATTTATGCTTCTCAAGACTTCTTAAAAACACAAATATCTAAGTTAATATGTTAATTAAATATTATATACATGGAGTTTGTCTTCTAAGTTTCACTTTTATTTTGTAAAAAAAAAAAAAAAATTATTGGTTTTATATTTAAATAAATATGTGCATCTAATATAAATAATCTATAAATAAACAAATACACACATATATGTAAAACATATGCATTAGTGCATATGGAGTTTTATAAACATTAATATTATGGATTTTTGTGCAATAAACCTGACTTTAATTGAATGAACCAGAAGATTAAATCACATAAAGTATCAAATATCACAAGATTAAGACGTACGCGACAAAGTTCCTGCTCAAATGACTGAAATAGGTTGTGCAGATATCAAGCAGACATATGTCGTTCATATGAACCATACATACTATTATTAAACGTGTAAAACAATGCGCAGAATCTTTTGACTGGTCATTTATATCTACAGTAAAAGGCTGATCTGAAGGCTTGGGCGCCCCCTAGCGGCTCTGCAGTCAATCTGCAGGCAGAAACTAGAGAAGCTCCTGAAACCAGCACAGGACTGAGGGACTCACTGTGAACTGCTCCTGGGATTTGTAGTTCTTGTCGAGGTAGACACGAGCGCGGCTGAAGTCCTTCATGGCGTCACTAGACAGCAGCTCTCTGACAAAACAACACAAAACACACACTCACTGCAAAACACCATGGTAATAACAAGGTATTTCATGCAGTGTGGAAATGATGATTCTTTGAAGTGCCATATAAGTAGTGCTATTATATCTGAGCCTGCAGCACAAAAGCAGTGTTAAGTCGCTGGGGTATATTTGTAGCAATAGCCAACAATACATTGTATGGGTCAAAATTATAGATTTTTCTTTTATGCCAAAAATCATTAGGATATTAAGTAAAGATCATGTTCCATGAAGATATTTTGTAAATTTCCTACCGTAAATATATCAAAACTTAATTTTTGATTAGTAATATGCATTGCTAAGAACTTCATTTGAACAACTTTAAAGATGATTTTCTCAATATTTAGATTTTTTTGCACCCTCAGATTCCAGAGTTTCAAATAGTTGTATCTCAGCCAAATATTGTCCTATCCTAACAAACCATACATCAGTGGAAAGATTATTTATTCAGCTTCAGATTATGCATAAATCTTAATTTCGAAAAATTGACACTTATGACTGGTTTTGTGCTCCAGGGTCACATATATGAATAATCATGTAGTATTGTGGTTATGAACAAACACTTGTGTAAAATTAAAGAATACATCAAATCACCATTATAACCAGTAGATGGCAGCAGAGGAGCACTTATTGGCTTATTAGTAATTCATTTATACTTTTTCCTTTATATTTTGAAATTATAAAATAATTATAAAATCACTATTATAAAATATCAAATCATTAAGAAATCAGACTTTGTCAGAGTTTCGCTCTTTTTTTGTTTAAGAAGTAAAAAACGTCAGAGTGCTTTGAAAAACAAACTTTTCTTCAATTTGCGACTAAATCACACAATCACGAAAGTTGTTGGTCAGTTTCATGTAAGACTATAGAAGAATAATGGTACATTTAATAAGAGTACAATATATATCTTTTCTACATAAAAATTAGATTCTGCACATTACTGCTGTTAATAAAATACATTTTGTAAGCTTCCCAACTCAAGCTTAGTGCTTTACTATCACATTTGTGTAAACATGAAATAAGTAATATTATTAGTAACTGTACTTATTAATGCAAAACAATAGAAATTATCATATTACATTACTGTTGTTAATAAAATACATTTTGTAAGCTTCCCAACTCAAGCTTAGTGCTTTACTATCACATTTGTGTAAACATGAAATAAACAAGTAATATTATTAGTAACTGTACTTATTAATGCAAAACAATAGAAATTATCATATTATATATATATACATATATGTCATATCTCTCTGAAATTAAAAGAATACTGCACACTGTAATCTCTATGAGTTAAGTCTATTTATTATCAATCAGTAATACAGTTAAAATGAGGTAAATGTGTGAACGATTGCATTGCAGGCTGCTTTAAGGTGTGCGCTTGTGCTTCTAAAAGTTTTCAGTCAGGGGCTACAGTGCTCCTAGTAAAAATAGTTAGTCTGGAGCCCTGATTTATAGCTTTAGAAATGCGTGTACTGTATCAAAGAGTTGGTACATGTCTGAAAAACCATGGTAATACTGCAGTGCTCTCAGTCAGCGATGGTTGCGGTTTCGTTTCTCACCGGCGTCTGCAGGTTGAGCTGCTCAGGTGTGAGTAAATATTGGCTTTAGCCTTTAATAATGAGATGATATTGAAAACACACACACTGGAGCTGGAGCCGCTGTTTGATCAGGAACCGGATTCACACTGGCTTCAGGTGAACTTACTTGATGAAGCTGTCCACGTGTGTCATGGACGCCTCGTAGTTCTTCCCTCCGACCTCCTGACAGTGAAGAGCCACGAAGAGCGGCCGGTGCGTCTGAACCGTCTGCGAGAACACAGAAGACAGCCAGAAGATACTTTTAAAAGTGATGCATTACAATGTTGCAGTGTTTCCCACACATAGACTTTACTTGGGCGCTGACGATCCCACGTGAGACGCGGCGGATATTTCACACACACACACACACACACAGGGCGCAAATAAAAATAGATGTGCGCGAACTGTAAAATGTATTTAAGGAGCATGTGTGCGAATAAAGCAAAACCCCTCAGGGTGAGTTTTCTTAAATTTAATTTCATAAAAAGTCATGAAATGGTAAAACAAACATCTTAATGATTATTTTAAGATGTCTTATATTTGAGGATGGAACTACATAAATCGCGATACAGCCTATCGATTATTAAACTTCAAAAGGCTATGATTTCATTAAAAAAAAGAGCGCTGCACGTTGCAGTGTCACAAGGCGGCGCTGTTGCTTCAAAGTGATTCTCAATCAATGAATAGTGCACATTTATGCCAAGCGATTGCTTATGAACTCCTTGATGAATTATGACAATGTCTACTTTATTACCTTTATATAATATGTTTTAGACGGTTGTAAGAATGCATATTTTATCTCTCATCTGAAGGATCAGGCCGCAGTAGTGTATACATTTCAAAATAAGAGTCCCGGTGTTTTTCGGGTTTGTTTTTAATTAAAAGCCAAGTTTTTTGGGGGGTTACACAATAAATGGTATTTAATTTCTATTTAATTCATAGTAAACTTTTGTAGTTTCTGGCTGGGATGCTTCCACACAGGAAGAAAAGACTAAGAACATTATTTGACACATATTATTCAATATAAAGATTTTACTAGTATCAGTAAAATCTGTGTCCCATTCACTGACAGAGACACTATATGACAAAGCAAGGAGAATTCTACCATTTAAATGCTGTAATTCTGCATAATTTACAATGCATAATAATGCATAATATGTATGTAATTAAACGTAATAGTAGCCTACGTAATTAAATATTGTTAAAAATCAAATAAATATAACAAGGCAGAAGTGTTAAATGAGGTAGAAATGTGAAATTGCAGGAATGTAAGAAATGTTAGAAGTGTAAGAATAAAGTGCTTGTGCACAATTGAGGTGGCTCAGAGCAGATATTATGTTACGTTACTCCCTAAAAAAGTAACTAATTACGTTACTTTTGAGTTACTTTTTAAATCTGGGCGGGGCTTGTTGTTAGTTTTTAATATGAAAAGTTATTCTTTTACAAATGTAAAAGCCCTTTCACATCAAAAGTGAAATGAATACGCCTCAGGCTGAAGGAAATGTAAATTAACGTCTGTACAGTAGAGGGCGCCGCTCAAACTAATCACATGAAGAATATGACGCAGGAGAAGAAAGTTCAACACTATTCAGCAATAACTAAAATGGTACACAAATGTGTTATTTTTGCTTAGTATGATTGAATTGGATCATCGAAGGTCAGTAGCGAAGACATTGGTTAATAAAATGGGATTAAATACATAAATTAAATTTGTCTTATTTAACATATTTATTTATTGCAGGTTTGTATAATATTCTGAGTTTGCATTTGACTGTTTTTATTCATTTTGAGGAACACTGAATGTGTTTTTGTGCAGGTGAGATGAGTAAACACATACACCATCCAAATACAGGGTTATTATAGTTAATTAAAACTACAACCATAAAAATAAAAAAATAAAAACTTTTGTTATTCTTGAAATACAACATTTAAAAAAAAAAAAAGGTTTTATTGTAGTCACCGTTATTATAGTTAACTAAAACTGAAACTGAATTTAAAACAATTAAAAACACACTTCCGTTACTTGAAATAAAATAAACCTAACTGAAATAAAAACTTTATATTTCAGCAGATGCCAAGGCAACATTTCTCATTTTCATTTAGTTTAACTTGTACTCAAATAACAAAAACTGAAATAACTGAAATAAAATTTTAATTAAAACTTGAATAAAAAATGAAAATGTATAAAAACTATATAGACATTGACAAAAACACAACAAAATTACAAACGTTTTTACTAAACTTAAAATGAAAACCTAAAATCGAATTAAAAATATTAATAAAAACTATAATAGCATGTATAATAGAATGTATATAGCTCTCAGCGGATCACAGCGTGCGTGTGTGTGTGTTTGAGTGTGTGTGATAGAGTCCCCACAAGGATAGCTAACCAGACGTGTGTGTGTGTGTGTGTGTGTGTGAGAGAGAGTGTAAGTCAATCATCACCATTACTACTACTCTTGATCATGCAAACAACCCAAAGTCCATCAGACTTATTATTACAAATTAAAAATGTAGCACTTCTGACAGTATTACAAGTTCTTCAAGTTCTTACAAAGTTCTTCAAGAAGTTATATAACATACTATGAGATTAAAATCTGAAGTGGAAATTAAAAATGAATGCCTTGGCACTTAGTTGGAGCACTTAGTAACTGGGAATAAAATAAATAAAAACTAGAACTGAACTAAAACAGAAATAAAAATAAATTAAAACCTAAATAGTTATATTTAAAAATAAATAAATAAATAAATAAATAATACAAATAACAAAAGCACATAATACTGAAAAAATTAAGCTAGTAAGTGGGAATAAAAGAGAAATAAAAACAGAAATTAAATATAAATTAAACCTAAATATTAAAATTTTTAGAAAATTAATATAAATTACAAAAGCATATAAAAACTAAAATGAAAAAGAAAAAAAATGCGAATTAAAAATATTGATTAAAAAATTTTTTAAATTAAATTTTTTAATTCGAGTTTATCAACATAAATCAAGATGTAAGCTGATATATTTCTTATTTAATTATTCAAGAATCAGGATTCCCATTCATTTAGACTGGATATACGAGTAAAGTCTTAAATGTATTAAACATTTATTAAAATAATAAAATCTTAAAATGTCATGGAAATTTTTCAAGTTTCAGGTACAAATAGCTAGATGGTCCCCACGGGTACAAAAGCTTATAAATCATACAGAATGAAGTTTTTTGAAAATCTAAAAGTGCAGAAAGTTTCCTGTGAGGGGTAGGTTTAGGGGTAGGGTTGGTGTAGGGCAATAGAATATACGGTCTGTACAGTAGAAAAACCATTACGCCTATGGAGAGTCCCCACAAGGATAGCTAACCAGACGT
This sequence comes from Sinocyclocheilus rhinocerous, assembly GCF_001515625.1. NCBI lineage: Eukaryota > Metazoa > Chordata > Actinopteri > Cypriniformes > Cyprinidae > Sinocyclocheilus > Sinocyclocheilus rhinocerous. The sequence continues at coordinate 173,127 of NW_015624586.1, read as the reverse complement.
GTGTGTGTGTGTGTGTGTGTGAGAGAGAGAGTGTAAGTCAATCATCACCATTACTACTACTCTTGATCATGCAAACAACCCAAAGTCCATCAGACTTATTATTACAAATTAAAAATGTAGCACTTCTGACAGTTCTTCAAGTTCTTACAAAGTTCTTCAAGAAGTTATATAACATACTATGAGATTAAAATCTGAAGTGGAAATTAAAAATGAATGCCTTGGCACTTAGTTGGAGCACTTAGTAACTGGGAATAAAATAAATAAAAACTAGAACTGAACTAAAACAGAAATAAAAATAAATTAAAACCTAAATAGTTATATTTAAAAATAAATAAATAAATAAATAAATAATACAAATAACAAAAGCACATAATACTGAAAAATTAAGCTAGTAAGTGGGAATAAAAGAGAAATAAAAACAGAAATAAAATATAAATTAAACCTAAATATTAAAATTTTTAGAAAATTAATATAAATTACAAAAGCATATAAAAACTAAAATGAAAAAGAAAAAAAATGCGAATTAAAAATATTGATTAAAAAATTTTTTAAATTAAATTTTTTAATTCGAGTTTATCAACATAAATCAAGATGTAAGCTGATATATTTCTTATTTAATTATTCAAGAATCAGGATTCCCATTCATTTAGACTGGATATACGAGTAAAGTCTTAAATGTATTAAACATTTATTAAAATAATAAAATCTTAAAATGTCATGGAAATTTGTCAAGTTTCAGGTACAAATAGCTAGAATGAATGAATGAATGAATTAATATTATATTATAAATAAATACATATTATATTTTTTTATTTTATTTTATTGTTGTTTATGTTTACTTCAAAAAAACATTCAGTTCTTAATGCTGTACTATGGATCAAATAAACGCAGGCTTGGTGAGCAGAAAAGACTTAATCTTACTGTTCAAAACCTTTTGACTGGTAGTGTATTTATTTATAGTTAACATTTATTTCATATGATTCAGGGCTCCAGACTGCGACCATTTTTTCTGCCTGTGCGACTAAATTGCCCCCCCCCGCTCTGCATATTCTGTATGCATCTCTTATCACGTGTGACGTTTGTTCTATTCGTAAGTGCCCTGCGAAGTGGACATCACCAGATATTCCACCATGATTCCAGTTCGAAACAAGTGTATATGTTCCATACAAAGGGCATTAAAGTGTGCGAGATGTAAAATTAAATAGTATTTATTTACAGAGGTATATTATGTCACACTTCTCTCGTAAGTTTTGTCTGTGTATGAAGACGCTGCGCAGCGCAAAGTGAAGTAAACTTCAACGGATTTCCCTGCTCAGGGAGTAGGGAGCAATGAACACTGTGTAGGGATCATATCGATCGGAACGCAGTTCATGCACATAGCTCTCTTCTAACGAGCTGGTGATCTGAATCAGGTGTGTTAACTAAGAGAGACATGCGCGAGGACTGGGATTGGGAACTGCTGTAATACAGCATGTGGTGTGTGCCTCATCTTATTTGTTTTTGTTAATAAACGCTTTGTAAGCTAGTTTGTCATTGTATCTTACTGTTTTATTGTTGTTGTGCTTTTTAATTAAGAACAACAATGAATCCATCTTTTGTTTAGTCTTAAAAAATGAAAGGCGTGTAGATGTATGTAAGCAAAACAGTGACAACAAGATCGCGAATTCGAAAGTGAATGCATCCGAAGCCCGCGGCTTAACACACAGCAAAAAAGGAACTACCGTTCACAAAATTCAAATCACAAATAATACTACTGATGATAAAAAACGGGTTGAATGTTAACCACTTTCGTTTCCATATAACTATAAACTATGATAAAAGTTCATCAGCATGCATTGATTTAATCCCATGTTGTAGCACAAAAAAATAAAAATAAAAAAAATATTGCAACCAAATCATGTGTTCGTGCGACCAGCTGAGAAAGTTAGTCGCAAAAGAGCGACCAGTGGGAAGAACGAGTCTGGAGCCCTGTGATTATTCATGTCAAGTTATGAAAATGTTTTTTTAGGGTTTCAGTATTCAAGAGAAGCAGAGTGTTTGCTTAATACTTTGTTTCTGCATCTATTGTTTAAATTGTTACTTGCTGCTAAGAAGGTTTATTTCGTTCTCTAGCTATTTCTACTGCTATTTTTCGTTGTAATTTGTATTTTTGATTGCACTTTATTTGCAATTAGAGTAATAGCCATCGGCTAAGAAGGAGCTTTTGTTATTTATATTGTTCCGTTCCTGCACTTAAGTGTGAACTTTAGTAGGGATGCACCGAAATGGAAATTCTTGGCCGAAGCCAAACCGAACAAAATGAAACACTGGGCCGAAGGCCGAATAACGCTCATGAACGCTTCTTTATCAGATCAAATGAAAATGCCATCGAAACTTTTCTGAAGACAGTCAGTTCCCTTCAGAGATACATTCATATAAAACACCCGTGCCGTGTTATGATTTTGAAACGTGCAGTGCTCATGTTTATTCAACGAAGTCAAACGCACAAATAAATCAATGTATGGGAAACTGGTAATGTATATCGAAATATCGGAAATGTGTTTAAAAATCATATCACCGTTATTGAAAAAAATTATATCGCGATACATATTGATATTGAATTATTGTCCAGCCCTACTTTGGACTTTGAACCCTGGTTAACAAGCAGATAGCGCCGCGAGTTCGTGCAGCGTTGTCAGAATACATGCAATTCGTGCGTGTATTAGAAAACATAACGTTCTGCAGTTTATTCACTAATTGTTTAAGGCCATTTCGTGATTTCAATCATCATACAGTAACCAGCAACGATCACCCCGTCCTCTTCTCATCAGAGACATGCGATGCAATGCTAAACAGTCTCTCGCTGTCGGTGCTTTAATGATTTTTGCGTCTTTCTCGGACAGTTTAAATGCTTCCACACTGCTGACATGTGTGCATAAAGAGTGCGCCTATCACATCGTGTCTACACCGGACGCGAGCAGCGCAGCGCGACAAAATACTATAGAACTCATTATAATCAGTGATGCTGTCTACACTGGATGCAGCGCGACTAAATAATAGACGGCACTTGTGGAGGTAGGAAAACAAAGTTCTTCATGAACCGCAGGATTGCTTGCAATAAAGATTTAAATGCAAAAAAAAAAAAGGGCAGGAGAGTCCAATAGGCATGGGCCGGTATGAGATTTTGACGGTATGATAACCTTAAGCAAATATATCACGGTTTCACGATATTGTCGTTACAGCTCTAAAATGTGTTATTTTTTAATGACTGGGTAAAAAAAAAAATTTCAGCTGAACACAATATATTTTGTTTTTGAGCAACATACAGAATATTGGCAACAGTAGAATTTGTTTTTTTTTTCTTTGATTTGTTTCCTAAAAAAAAGAAAAATAAAGACTGACATGTTTATTTAACCTAAATCTTTAATTACAGTTATTTAATTTTAGTTATATAACGCATATACATATCATTTATATCATTTAGTTATATAATTTCATATACATCATTTGATTTAATAATAACCCAATTTGAAGCAAAAACAGAATGTTCTGACTAGCTTTGTGAAATTATACTACATGCCTGAACGAAGCAAACAGCAGAAGCTCTGAATGAGACGCAGATTCACTCTCTGACAGCAGGAGGCGCTCATGGAACACCAGATACTGCGTTTCCCACACTGCTTTAATATGAACTATACAGAGACGAGATGAAACGAAAATACCACGTAAACTTTTCCCCTCAGAAACACATTCATATAAACCCCCAAATCAATATTGAGGATTTTCTTCCAATAGTTCGTGCATCATGAACAGTGAGTGATCTGCCTGCTACAGTATTTTTCGTCTGTCTTCAGCGTCTCTGGCCTGTGTTAACGGGCGTTACAGACTAAATATTTTCACATAAATTACATTTTGGAAAACGATTGCATTGCAACGCAGTTTGTACAAGTCCAGAACAGAGACGAGTTTCAATAAGACAAAAAACGTCCGGTTGCCAAACACATTCATATAAACCCCAAATCAATATTTAGGATTTTCTTCCAATAGTTCGTGCATCATGAACAGTGAGTGATCTGCCTGCTACAGTATTTTTCTCTGTGCGTCCATCTTCAGCGTCTCTGGCCTGTGTCAACGGGCGTTTACAAACTTCATATTTTCACATAAATGACATTTCGGAAAATGATTGCATTGCAATGCAGGTTGTGCAAGTCCAGAACAGAGACGAGCTGCAATAAGACAAAAAACGTCCGGTTGCCGATCGCGCAAGTTCCAGGGGAAGCTTCGGCCATCCTACACACACGTGACTGACCGCTCGCTCGCACCAACAGGAGGAGGAGGCTCGTGCTAAGCCCCGTTCACACTGCCAGCTACTTTTTCGCTGTATGTCGCTAGACTCTGTGCTGTGAAGACGCTTGTGGGCGTTCCTACTGCTGTCGCTCTAATGTTATTGGTAGACTGCATGTCTGGACATATCTGGACATATAAAATGCAATCACAAACGGTATATTGCCGGTAAAACTAAGATATTATTCTATTATGACTAGGAATTAGACTTAAAAATAAATAAAAGTACCATTCTGCTGTTGGAGAGTGTTGTTATATAAACTACAGCAGTGCTCGTGCATCAAATCATTAAACTGCTCACTGCATCATGTAATGAACAACTCGAACCATCAATGTATGAATCAAACTCACTTAGACAGCCAACAGTTTCTTTTCTATGCATCATTATTTATATCTTGTTCGGCATTGCTGGGAACGCCCACAAAAACGTCATAACCGTTTATGCCGAGGGTGAAAAGATCATTCGAATTAACGCGCGGAGGCCTTGTTAGGCGCTTGATCTTTACTTTTTGTGATGATTTCGGTTGATTTTTGCTTGGTGCAATGCCGAAAAGTTGCTGTGTGGCGTTCTGTACCTCTAATAAGTTAAAAAACCTGATCTGACGATGTAAATGACTGATACACTGCAATGATCTGTCGTTAGTCCCGTCCCCCTGCACCG
>NW_015624586.1:165049-168131 GCF_001515625.1 Sinocyclocheilus rhinocerous | reverse complement strand
TAGTAAAAGTATAGTAGGCTAACCATGTTTTTTTCTTTTGTGGCGTATTTATTACCAATTGTAGCCTATAACCACAGTTTTACTACAAATACCATGGTTAAACTATGGTTAGTGTAGCAAAACATGTTGTTTTTACCATGGTTTAACTATAGTAACCAATAACCATGTTTTTTGGTATTTTATATACATATTTCCATGTTATCTTTATTTTAAGGCATGTATGGAAAATGATTAGGCAGCCGCAGCACACACCACATAGAATAGCACTGCGCATTTCAAGGCACTTCAGTGGACCTTAATGTTACCTGTTTTGTCAATGTTAAAAAACTTTTTAATATATCAATAAGAAAGTACGACAGGCTTTTACTCAAGTCTGTATCACTTTATTAAAATTAAGCAAAACAAACATTGGGTCGTTTTTCCAGTCACAGATACCGTACGGACAGTCCGACCCAATACGGCTCAGTTTTTATGCGTATGTTGCTCTGTCGAGCGGCAGAAATAATTTTATGTAGGCCATTCTGAGTCAACACCATGCTTTTCCAATGAGGGGGAAAGGACTGTTTTCCCCCACGCCGACTCCGCCCACACAGCTATGCCGCGACACCGATCAAGTCTATGTGGTTACAGTAAAATCATATAAAACGGTGAAATCGCTCAGGAAATCTGTCCTGTCTTGCCGGCCCTCGAGACGGTGACGTGCGAGCGCCACTAACAGATTCTTCACTCCTATTGGTTGTCGCTCGCGAAATTCGCTGTTCATTTGCATAAAGTTAAACAATTCTTAACTTTTGTCGCTTGACTCGCATCACTTGACACGCCCACATTCTGTCGCCAACGGTCACTGGTCACTTGTGTCGCCGGAAGTCGCCAGCTCTCCATTGAGAATGAATGTGAGCATGTCGCTGTGTGTCGCTGGCAGTGTGAACGGGGCTTACACTGACTGCACTCAACCTGAGGGATTCCTGCACTTTCAGTCTTTGAGGAGACATGAAAAACAGCGCATACCGCAGGAACGCTGTAACGGAAGATATTAGTGATTTTGAAACTGTGAAATTTTCAAATCGCGGTATACCTTCAAACCGGTAATCGGCCCATACCTAAGCGCGACACGACAAATCCCCGACAGAAAACTGCTGCCGCGTTCTATTTATGACGGGCTGACACAAATTTCAAATGATTTTCAATGGTCGCTTTGTCGCGTCCAGTTTAGACAGACTTTTTAGCTGTTGCTGCGTGGCAGCTGTGCCTGTGTGCGTCCGGTGTAGACACAGTGTCACTCTACGCTGGTTGCTATTTGATAGCGTCACGTCATTGTTCAGTACAGTTTATTCAGTCTTTTCAGCTTTTTTTGCTATTTTCGGCCAAATAATTTCGGTTGCCGAACATTCGGTGCATCCGTAAACTTTAGTTTCGATTTGAGCAATTGCCCTGCTATAGAATTTTGGGTGTGCTAATTTAACAAGGCGGTAGTACTGGGCGGTATACCGGTTCATACTGAATACCGGTGTTTATTTTTGTTATGATATGAATTTTTTAAATACCGCAATATCGGTGTATGTCGCTTAAACAACGTTCGGAACACGACACTGTTTGAAAGGGGTCCCTTTTCACTGTTGCACTGTGGTGAGGGAACAGCTGTATGTGTTACTAAGCATGAAAGTTCCGAAACTGAAGCTGTAGAACTAATAGAACGTGATGACACAGAAGAACTCATCAACAATATCCACATTTGAGCGGCAGAGAAGCAGCACATTCAGTTGGCCGCACCGCAGCCGTCAATAAACGAGTACAAAACAGCATTTCCTAGCACCTGTCGCTTACTCATTGTTTGGAAAAATATGAGCGTAGTTCGTCTGTTAATATAACATGCACTTTTTTGTTTGTTTTTTTTAGTTTGTTACTCAGACGTGATATAAATTTTTGGTCATACCACCCAGCACTACAAGGCAGCCACAGCTGTTTTCTCTGAAGTGTCGGGTGGCTGTGTATTTGTTTGTTGTCTGTCAGCGGAAGCGTCCAGAAGACTCAGCAACCCCAGCTGCTCTCTCTAACAACTTCTCTTTCTCTCACACCCACCGTCAGGTTGGCCGGGGTGGGGGCACTGGTCTGCTCATTTCTGACAATTGGAAATACTCAACCCACTCTCCCCTATGCAATTATAACTCATTTGAATCTCATGCGATTACTGTAACAGCTCCTGTACAACTCAAGGTTGTGGTAATTTACCGCCCTCCTGGGCAAATTCTAGGTACCTTCCTAGAAGAGCTGGATGGGCTGCTGTCCTCATTCCAAAGGATAGCAGTCCACTTTTAGTCTTTGGCGACTTCAACATTCATCTGGACAAGCCTTATGCTGCAGACTTCCATTCACTCCTAGCTTCATTTGATTTCAAACACCTTACCACTACATGCACTCACAAATCAGGCAACCAACTTGACTTAATTTACACACGCAATTGAACTGCAGACAACATTTTGGTAAAACCCCTACACACCTCTTCCTTTACTGACCATTTCTTCATTATATTTAACCTACATCTTCCTACCTGTGTGCCACCAACCCCTCTACCCGTTACTTTTAGACGAAACCTACGCTCCCTTTCACCCTCCCATCTTTCCTCAGTAGTGTCTTCCTCTCTTCCCTCACCCACCCATTTCTCATCTCTGGATGTGAATGCAGCAACTGACACTTTATGCTCTACTTTAACCTCTACTTTTAGACGAAACCTACGCTCCCTTTCCCCCTCCCATCTTTCCTCAGTAGTGTCTTCCTCTCTTCCCTCACCCACCCATTTCTCATCTCTGGATGTGAATGCAGCAACTGACACTTTATGCTCTACTTTAACCTCTTGTCTAGACGATATATGTCCTCTCTCCTCCAGGCCAGCACGGGCTACCCCATCTAACCGCTGGTTATCCGATGTTCTTCGTGAGCATCGGTCCAAACTCAGGGCAGCAGAGAGAAAATGGCGCAAATTAAAAGATCTGTCTGACCCGAGTATGTATCAGTCTTTGCTTTCATCTTTCTCTGCTGAAGTCCATACTGCCAAATCTTCATACTTCCACAACAAGATCAACAG
>NW_015624586.1:147357-165015 GCF_001515625.1 Sinocyclocheilus rhinocerous | reverse complement strand
CTCCAAGCAATCTCTCCTACACTTTTACCAGCACTCACACACATCATCAACACATCTCTCCTCACAGGCACCTTCCCCATTGCATTCAAGCAGGCTCGGGTAACCCCACTGATCAAAAAACCTACATTAAACACTTCACTTACAGATAGCTACAGACCTGTCTCTTGACTTTCTTTCATAGCAAAAACACTCGAACAAGTTGTTTTTAACCAGGTATCATTATTTCTTACACAGAACAACAAACTGGACGCTAACCAGTCAGGCTTCAGGAGTGGCCATTCAACTGAGACTGCGCTACTGTCAGTCACTGAAGCCTTGCGGTTTGCAAAAGCTGATTCCAAATCATCAGTTCTTATTCTGCTGGATCTATCTGCTGCTTTTGCCGTTATGAAATGAATGAAACCAAATGAAAACAAAGTGGACAAAATGTGATAAAAAGGTTCAAAGCACATCACCTTGTCACTGGGGTTCCTCAGGGATCAGTTCTTGGACCCCTCCTCTTCTCCATATACACAACATCACTGGGTCCCATCATACAGGCACATGGCTTCTCCTACCATTGCTATGCTGATGACACACAGCTCTATCTCTCATTTCAACCAGATGATCCAATGGTAGCTGCACAGATCTCAGGCTGCCTGGCGGACATCTCGGCATGGATGAAAGAACATCACCTACAGCTCAACCTGGCAAAGACTGAGCTTCTTGTCTTCCCAGCCACTCCGGCTCAACAGCATGACTTCACCGTCCAGTTAGGTTCATCCACAATTACCCCATCAACTTCGGTCATAAATCTTGGTGTAATCTTTGATGACCAGCTGACCTTCAAAGACCACATTGCAAAGACCGCTCGATCTTGCAGGTTTGCATTGCACAACATCAGAAAGATCAGGCCCTTCCTAACGGAGCATGCTGCACAACTTCTTGTCCAAGCCCTTGTCATTTCTAGGCTGGACTACTGCAATGCTCTTGTGGCTGGACTTCCATCATGCACAGTCAAACCTTTACAAATGATTCAGAATGCAGCGGCACGACTGGTCTTTAACGAGCCCAAAAGAGCCCATGTTACACCTCTCTTTATCTCCCTGCACTGGCTGCCGGTTACGGCTCACATCAAGTTCAAGACACTGATGCTTGCATATAGAACAGCCACAGGCTCAGCACCCGCCTACTTCCACTCACTAATACGAATCTACATCCCCTCCAGAAGTCTGAGATCCGCTAGTGAGCGACGCCTCGTGGTACCATCACAGAGAGGCACAAAATCACTTTCCAGAACATTTTCGTTTACCATTCCTTGCTGGTGGAATGATCTTCCAACCCCTATCCAGAATGCTGATTACCTGACATTTTTGCTTGAAACTTGGTATGACGAGCACTTCATGTGTCTATTTGCCTCTTTAAGGTGACTCGCTTGATGTATTCCCCAATTGTCTATTTGGATAAAAGCGTTTGCTAAATGAATAAATGTAAATGTAAATGTTTTTCATTTTTGTTTTCGTTAGCGATAATAACCCTGTCGCTCACAAGCCTCATATTACGCAGTTTAAGCAGCTTTATTCAAAGACAAAGAGTCTCAGGGTTTCTCAGTATCAAACTAAACAACTGCTGAAAATCTGCTGATATGATGTGAGCAAAGCTACACGAGACACAGAGAGAATCAAATAAAGCAGCTTTCCATGACGTCACTGCAGCTCAAGCTTGGCAGGAGTTTACAGACCTTCCCCGAACACCACACACAGGTTTGTTTTTGTGAATTGTGGGGACATTCTATAGGCGTAATGGTTTTTATACTGTACAAACTGTATGTGCTATTGCCCTACACCTAACCCTACCCCTTACAGCAAACTTTGTGCATTTTTACTTTCTCAAAAAAAACTCACTCTGTATGATTTTATAAGCGGACAGGACGACTGGTTGCAATCGAGGGAAAGATGAATGCGGCCAAGTACAGGGATATCCTGGGCGAAAACCTTCTCCAGAGTGCTCAGGACCTCAGACTGGAACTAAGGTTTACCTTCCAACAAGACAATGACCCTAAGCACACAGCTAAAATAACGAAGGAGTGGCTTCTCAACAACTCTGTGACTGTTCTTGAATGGCCCGGCCAGAGCCCTGACTTAAACCCAATTGAGCATCTCTGGAGAGACCTAAAAATGGCTGTCCACCAACGTTTACCATCCCACCTGACAGAACTGGAGAGGATCTGCAAGGAGGAATGGCAGAGGATCCCCAATTCCAGGTGTGAAAAACTTGTTGCATCAAAAAGACTCATGGCTGTATTAGATCAAATGGGTGCTTCTACTAAATACTGAGCATTTTTCAGTTTTTCTTTTTTAATAAATTTGCAAAAATGTCAACAATTCTGTGTTTTTCTGTCAATATGGGGTGCTGTGTGTACATTAATGAGGAAAAAAAATTAACTTAAATGATTTTAGCAAATGGCTGCAATATAACAAAGAGTGAAAAATTTAAGGGGGTCTGAATACTTTCCGTACCCACTGTATGTCCTCATTTGTAACAAAAACGCACTCACACACACACACACACGCACGCACGCACACACACACAGACACACACTCTGCATGTGTTACACTATAACAAAAGATCGAACCACACAGCATTTATTTTAAGCACACTTTTCACAAAATTAATAATGTAATCAATCTTACATTGATAAGATTCTATAATTATAATCAGAAATGATTACACTTCAGAAACGCATTCATCTCAGAGGACGGCTGTGTTGAGAGCAGAAGACTCAATGTCAGTGTGTCTTTTCTTTTGTCAGTCAAAACCAGCAGGTAAATGGCTGGAGTGGCAGGGAAATCAGTGTCTTCTGCAGGTAAATGCAGGTAAAATCAGTGCTGGAGTGACAGCAGCTCAGAGCCGCGGGTTTGATTAGGAAATGTGTCCTCCGTGAGATCAGCAACACTGAACACACACACACACCCAGACCTACACAACCAACAACAAAAACACTGAATAACTGAGATAAAACGACTATTGTGCCACATCCTGTCTCTTTCCTTTCCTTACAAGCCCAAACTTAATGTCCAAATCAGTGAAATCATGTAACATGGCTGTAGTAAAATACAGTCGACTACAAATTTGAAAGAGTTATTAAAAGTATATTAAGCTGTGAAAGACTTGCACTGTTCCCCAGATGTCTGTCTGTCAATAAGGACATTTTTTGCTTACATTAGTTAGCCTAGTATTAGTTTCTGCTGTCGTATCCAAACTGGTGTTGAGAATTGTTTTACTGTATCAATTTTTTTATATAACATAGCAACCTTATTTCCAGCAAAATATACTTGCTATACAGTAGAGCTGCACGATTAATCGTTAAAAGATCGTGATCTCGATTCAAACACCCACGCGATCTGATATCTAAATGACAACGATTATATGAAATACTGGGGTGAAAGTTTATAGCTCGGATATAAACATTGATGTCTATGGTAGAGATCAAAATAAAGCAAATCCCCTTTTGAAAGTGACTGGCGCTTCAAATAACGTTTGTGTCGATTGCATTGTTTCACCACTAGGTGGCGACAGGTGACTGTTAAAAAATGTGTTTGTCATTGAATCATTCAAGAGATTCGTTCAAAAACGCTGATTTATCCAGCAATGAAACAAGTGAAGTATTTATGAGTGAGTCATTGAATCATTTATTCAAACCACTTTTTCATCATTTTAATATTAGAACTTGGTGTATTAAATATATTATATTTTAAATACATATATTAAAATGTTTAATAATTCAATCAAATGAATTAAACACTTTTAAATAGACTGCAGCAATTAATATTGTGTCACACATTATTTTGTTTAGTTCAGAGTCGTGGGAGAATTGTGATCTCTATTTGAGACAAAAAGTTCCATTGAACTTTATTGGTAACGACAGAACTTGCGCCCATAGTTCCTTTTGGGAAATGCACCCCAGCTCTACTATACAACCTATATATCACTACTGTGAAAAAAAAATCTCAAATAACATTTGTTCATATCATCCATGCTAATTGCATTAAATAATCATGATTACAACATTAACTAAAATAGCTGACATTGTGATTTCGGCCATAATAGCTAAAAATGTATATCTCAGTTTTTTCCATAATCGATACATCGATATTTTTGCATTTGCTCTCAAAAAATGTAAATGGGTGTTTATTTATTTTTTTGCCCTCTATTAAAAAAAAAAAAGATCTGGACAGAACAGCTATAGTTCAAAGTACATACAAATTGTTTACTGCAAAATCAACAATTGTTAAAAACATAGTGATCGCTTACTGCTTTTTTCACTGCTTTTTACTAAATAAAGAATAATAAATATATAAAAAAAAAAAATTAAGGAACATTACAAATAATTTCTATTTAAAGGTAACAATATAAAAATACGAAATAAAAACATAAAAATGAAACAAAAAGAGCAGTCTTCCTACAAAAAGCTGTGATTGTTGCAACATCGAAGCAAGTTCTTTGAAGAACAAAGAAACCTGTTACACTGAACGAGTGTCCGGTCATCATTTTCAGTGCACAGATCTATTGTGACATCAGTATCAGACAGTGATGTCATAAAGGCGAGCCAATCGCATCCGAGATCCACTGGAGGGGCGGAGCCTGTCAAACAGAGGACGAGATCAGAAGAGTTTCTTACCTGGCAAAACTCCCGCAGCCACGTCTTCTGTAGGTTCTCCGGCTGAAAGAGGAACGAGAGATCAGTCAGACCTTAAGAGTTTCATCACCAGGATCCGTCATTGTTATATTCATTTACCTTCACTACCGCTGACTTCCATAGTATTTTTATTCATACTATGGGAGTCAATGGGAGCCGAAATTGGGTTAAGGTGAATAAATTATGACAGGATTTTCATTTTTGGGTGAACTATCCCTTCAAACTCACATGACCAGTGTGTCTGATGTCAGCACACAGTGACGCGGATCATTCATACCGATTAAAGCATCTGTTACTGTACATACATAATAAATACTACAATAACTCAACTACTATAACAATCAGTATTCTTCTGGACACCACACATGAGTCTGTGCTGAGAGTAAATACAGGTGTGTTTGAGAGCATCAGTGTACATGTTATCAAGTCTAAGAGTGAATGTGGGCTACACACACACACACAGTGACTACCCACCGCACAAGACTATATAAGGACACACACACTGAACCCTGATATTACAGACACAGAGGAAATCACTGCACTAAATATGGCCTGCAGTCACACACACACTCTCTCACACACACACACACTCTCACACACACACACTCTCTCTCACACACACTCTCACACACAAACACTCCTGAGTGAAGCGTGTGTTTGTAAACACATGCTGAAACGCTAAAACTACACTATAAAAGCATTGCTCGAGTCAACGTGAAACATAATTTTCATATTTAGCTCCACAGTATGACATTAAAAAAAAGAAGGCTTTGATTTTATTCATGACGGCTGATTGACTGCAAACAAAACCTAAATCAAAGGAATATTAATACTGAGACACAAATATGTGCAGAGAAAAACATATTTTGAGGAAAAATGTCAATTACAAAAAGTCAAAAGATTATGAGAATACATTTTGAGAAAAAGTAAAATATTTTGAGAAAAAAGTAACAATTAAGAGACTAACTAGCAAAAGAAAATCAAAAACAAGATTGTGAGAATATAGTTGTAACAGCACAATATTAAAGATTTTATTTTGAGAAAAAGTTCAAATTACAATAATACAGTCAAAAAGATTATGAGAACAGTATGAGATTAAAGTCATAATATTTTAAGAAAAAAACGGGAGACTAAAGTGAAAGTATTACACGAAAACTAAGATTGCATGAATAAATTTGAAGCTATTTGAGATTAGAGTCATAACATTATGATAAAAACTACAAGAATAAAGTAAAAAAACAAAGATTGTGAGAATAAAGCTGAAACAGTATGTGAATGGAGTCATAATATTTTGAGAAAATAGTAAAAAATTACAAGAATAAAGTAATAACATTATGAAAATGAAGTCAGTGCACTATGAGATTCAACTCAAAATACTTTGTAGCATTACAAAAATAAAGTAAAAAAAAAAACAATGTTCATGAGAATAAAGTTGTAACAATACATGATTCAACTAATACTATTTTGTAAATATTATATAATATAAATCTAAAACTTAAAAAAGGCTTTTACATTAAGCATCATTTATCTGTTTCTCTGACCAAAACAGATAACTCAGTTTTTAACTATTTTCAAAAATCATGTTTTTTCCATTGTGCGTTCCAATTAATCTCAATCACACTGCAGTCGGGTTATTCTGATTAGGTAACAAATGACTAACAAATACAGCTAACTAACACAATAAAAACATGAAAACATAATACAAAACATGATTTTTGAAAATTAAAAAAAAAAAGTTATCGGTTTTTGCAAATAAACTCTTCAAATATTCTTTGAAAGCTTGAAAAATCCTGAAAGCCGCAGACAATCGAATCATGTTGGAAACAGCCGCGGGTCACTGCGGGTTCATCATCAGATCTGACCTGCAGCTAAAGCAGCTAAAGCAGGACAGAGCTCCTCCAGAGCGCCAGCTAAAAACACCAGCTTATCAAAAGTTCATTTGCAGTTAATTAGAGAGGATCTCCCCTGGAGGCCTGATGAAGCGCTTCTGCACCGATCCGGCCTGGTTTACACTCCCTCTGGGGATTCAGAGCGCTCGGATTTAGCCAAACGTATTTCAGGAGCGCCGTGAGAATATGCCTTTAAAAGGAGAGTGAAACAACAGCGAGCGCTGCCTGGGATAACAGGTACTTTCATCAGATGATGACAGACGCTTTTAGATCAAACTCCTTTCAGTTCTGGAAAAATTAGCCGTTTCAGTTCCACGTGCCTTTAGCTAACTAACACAATAAAAACATGAAAACATAATACAAAACATGATTTTTGAAAATTAAAAAAAAAAAGTTATCGGTTTTTGCAAATAAACTCTTCAAATATTCTTTGAAAGCTTGAAAAATCCTGAAAGCCGCAGACAATCGAATCATGTTGGAAACAGCCGCGGGTCACTGCGGGTTCATCATCAGATCTGACCTGCAGCTAAAGCAGCTAAAGCAGGACAGAGCTCCTCCAGAGCACCAGCTAAAAACACCAGCTTATCAAAAGTTCATTTGCAGTTAATTAGAGAGGATCTCCCCTGGAGGCCTGATGAAGCGCTTCTGCACCGATCCGGCCTGGTTTACACTCCCTCTGGGGATTCAGAGCGCTCGGATTTAGCCAAACGTATTTCAGGAGCGCCGTGAGAATATGCCTTTAAAAGGAGAGTGAAACAACAGCGAGCGCTGCCTGGGATAACAGGTACTTTCATCAGATGATGACAGACGCTTTTAGATCAAACTCCTTTCAATTCTGGAAAAATTAGCCGTTTCAGTTCCACGTACGTGCCCTTTATGCTCACACGGCTCTATAATCGCTCACGGTTCACTGCGCTAATTCTGCTCAGAAAACTAGAAATCAGACGCAGACTCGTACCAGAGAAACACACACATCACATCAGAATACCATGATAGATACTGAATGACCTCCACACACTTCAGTTTAGTGCCACGACTGCATTCATGGGGAGAAACGAGTGAAAAAATAGAAGTAAATAAATAAATTACACTATATAAATCAAAATACAAAAACAATTCTAAAGGTTTCTGAGGTTTAGCTTCGATGAAAGAAATCTAAAAATGAACTTACTGAAGTCAACGCTGGTTACTTCAAAGAATAATTACGGAACATATGAAAGTGTTTTTGTTCACGATTATGCAGAAACAAACAAACCCAACAAACAACAACATCAGCTGATGATATGAAACACACACACACACACACACACACAAACATACACACACAGAAACGCACACATACTCACACACACGGAAACACTCACACGCGCGCAAACACACAAACGTACACACATGCAAACACACACGGAAACGCACACACACTCTCACACGCACACGCAAATGCACAAACGTACACGCACAGAAACGCACACACGCAAACGCACAAACGTACACACATGCAAACAGACACAGAAATGCACACATATACACACACACACACACTCTCTCACACACACACACACACACACAAACACGGAAATGCACAGGCACTCTCATACGCACGCAGAAACAGACACATGCGGAAACACACACACACGGAAATAAACATACAAGCAAACACATTCACACACACACAAATATACACACACACAAACATGTACACACACACACGGAAACACAAACACACACTCACACACACATACACACACTCTGTTGATGATCTTAAAGGGACAGTTCACCCATAAATCATCACACTGTCATCAATTACTCACTCATTTTTATTATTCACTTCCTTCACTATTATTATTATTATTATTTTGTAATATAAAAACTGCACTATAAAAATTTATATTTCATAATATTAGGCCTAATTATTACACTGAACAAAATTATAAACGCAACACTTTTGTTTTTGCCCCCATTTTTCATGAGCTGAACTCAAAGATCTAAGACTTTTTCTATGTACACAAAAGGCCTATTTCTCTCAAATATTGTTCACAAATCTGTCTAAATCTGTGTTAGTGAGCACTTCTCCTTTGCCAAGATAATCCATCCACCTCACAGGTGAGCTGTGTGATAAAACTGTACATTTTAGAGTGGCCTTTTATTGTGGCCAGTTTAAGGCACACCTGTGCAATAATCATGCTGTCTAATCAGCATCTTGATATGCCACACCTGTGAGGTGGATGGATTATCTCGGCAAAGGAGAAGTGCTCACTAACACAGATTTAGACAGATTTGTGAACAATATTTGAGAGAAATAGGACTTTTGTGTGCATAGAAAAAGTCTTAGATCTTTGAGTTCAGCTCATGAAAATGGGGGCAAAAACAAAAGTGTTGCGTTTATAATTTTGTTCAGTGTAATTCAATTATATAATTATATATAAATTATTTTGTACTGTAGTAAAATTTCAATACTTGTGTCTCTGAATCTTCAGCTGTAAGAGTTAAACCCTCAAGCTTTATTTGAGGGGAAAACAGCAGGGAATCCTTTAGGTTCAGTGAAAACAGGTTTACCAACGCATCTCATTACAAATCTAGTGAAACGCTGTAATTAATCATCGCTCATGTGCAAATACAGTGGAAACTCCTGAAGAGCAGCGGTGCATCACGGCAAACAGAGGCGAACCTTCGACAAACGGCTGTCTGAAAGTTTGCTGACGCTGTGGAGTCGCTACGCTCTGAATCACATTTCCAGAAAACAGGAGCTGACGGTGAGCCGGTCTGACGGGGTTTCCTTAAACTAACATCCCGCACTCCTGCTGGATTACCAGCTCATGTCAGAACAACATGAGCTATCTGGCCTTGGGTTTATCATGAAGGAACATGTCAGTGTGATATTAGCTGTACAGTAGAGAAGAGCTGGAGATCAGTGACAGACCGTCAGGAAACCAGGACAGAGAGTCTAGAGAGACTCAGTGCTAAAAATACTGATAGAGAGACTGAGAGATACAGCAGAGAGAGAGAGAGAGAGAGAGAGTGGGCGGGTCTCCCTCCCCTAGTGACGTCACAAAGAGATCTCATTATAATATTAACGCCCCTTAATCTGTAAGTTTCCTCCCACGGCGTCGTCATTTTGATTTCGCAAGAGACAATGGTGTACCAGCTCTAATGCCATGGCGAAAGTTTGAGCAAAACATGCAAACTGTTCTGTCTTTGGCTGCACAGACGAGCACAGAACACTGTTTAGACCAGTGGTTCTCAACCCGACCTTTAACCCAGAGCATGAGAGCCGTGTCACGCGTGTGTCATGATCCAGCGGACCGTCGGCACGCTTTCAAGAGAAGCGTCCCATCAGTGGAAAAGTACACATGCAAAACACACAGAGAAACAGACGCGTGTGCCGCATCTACACAAACACAGAGCGGCAGATGATACAGTCATGCTAACAATACTGACAGACGCTCACAAATCAACAAGATCAACTCATAACCACAGACCTCGTTACCAGCATCTGTGATTAGCCTATACTTATAAAGACTAGGTATGTGACCGTATCAAATTTTCATGTTGCAATTAATTGCTAATGGTTTTATCACGGTATATGGTATTATCACCATACTGAAAATTAGTTGCAAAAAAGTGTTGTCATAATAAAGTATAACAGGTAGGGATGTCCCAATCAGGTTTTTTGTGCCCCCGATCCGATCCGAGTCATTGAATATAGAGTATCTGCCGATACCGAGTACCGATCCGATACTTGTATTTTCCTATAGGAATGCATGTTTGGTGCACACTTCAAGTACATTAAAGTTATTAAAATCAATCCAATGTATACAGTT
This sequence comes from Sinocyclocheilus rhinocerous, assembly GCF_001515625.1. NCBI lineage: Eukaryota > Metazoa > Chordata > Actinopteri > Cypriniformes > Cyprinidae > Sinocyclocheilus > Sinocyclocheilus rhinocerous. Next base: position 154,627 of record NW_015624586.1, on the reverse strand, counting down.
GTGTGAAGAGTAAAAATAATATATGCGTGATGCATGCATATATATTACGGGATACTCTACAGATATGAACACACTGTATACAGATATTGGCAGACGTAAACATGTTACAAAGGTAGACATTGTAAACAGACTTTGTGGTCACAATTATGAATATGGGACTACTTAATATAAACTTCTTGCATTTTGTATGTATAATAAGCAGAGTAATTGCAACATAAAGTGAAGATAAGGTTAGAAAGCATTAAGCTCACGGTGTCAGAATGCCAGTCTGTTAGTCAAGTGCTAATCAAGACGCAACCCATAGCACTGCGTTATAACAGCGACGTCTCAGATGACAGATAAAAGTAAACGATAAACGAATGAGAGATCGTTACAAAAGTGCGCATCAAATAAACTGAACACGGAAGCTCAAACCTGCGTGACGCACAGACCTCACTTTTTCTCACATTTGAGTGTTTTCTTTTTCTTTCTTTTCCTTTTATTGGCGGTTGGCAAACCCACTTAAAGGCGCATACCGCCTCCTACTGCACAAAACCGGCATGACAGGTGACATAAAACAAGGATCGGACTGAGGAGAGCCGATAACGGTCAGTTAAAAGATTGCTTGAGATCGGCTCGGGACATCCCTAATAACAGGTTTAATAACTTTTTTCTTATAACAAAAAGGACTGAACATTTAAATACAATAAAGCAATGCACAAAAAATGTATAAAGTAAAACATTTCACACAGATTAAAGTGCATTAGGTAACACTTTACAATAAGAACTCATTAGTTAACCTTAGTTAATCCATTAACATAAGCAATATTTACATTTGCTACAGAAGTTATTAATCTTTGTTAAAAAAAATACAACTGTTAGTTCATGTTAGCTCGGGTTTATTAAATAACACCGTAACAACTGTTGATTTTAACAACATGTTATTAAATATTGAATTAACTAAATTATATAAATTAACTGAGATTGATGAATGTTTAGAAGAATTTTTCTTTGGCAGTTTATGTTAACTAATGAATTAACTAATGTTAACTAATGGAGCCTTAATGTAAAGTGTGACGAACAATAAAGAATCAAAGCATTTTCAACAATATCTAGGGCATGTTGTAGTTAAAATGATCCAGATTAAAACGTTAAAAAGTTTGAAAATAAATAGCCTAATAAGCCTAAATATTTAAGTATTTGGCGCTGTGATGAACACCATGGCAAATACACAAATCTGAATGGCTGTTTAAATAATTTAAATACATTTCAGAAAGTAGTGCAGTTTCCGGGGTAACAGCTGCATTCTGCTGTCAGTAGAGATGCACCGAAATGAACATTCTTGGCCGAAGCCGAACAAAATGAAACACTGGGCCGAACACGGTTTTTCACATTTTTCCCCATGTATTTTGCCCATTTTTTTCACCGTTGCATAAATGTAATAGCCAAAATGTGCTTTTTACTGTTTTATCTTACTTTTCAAAGAAAAAAAACAATTACAAAACAACAATTTAAAAATATTTAACACTGAACATTTTTAACATACAAGCAGACATTAGACATTAATATACCAACAAAGCACAAATTAACATAAAATTATAAAGTTAGTAAAATATTTTTTGGCCATTTCTGAGAGCCCCTTCTTGAATCAGAATGTATTTTTTACTGTACAAATAAATGCAGCCTCACTGAGCAGAAGAGATGTCTTTTAAAACATTAGAAAATATTACAGATCCCAATTTGAACACTGTGTGAATGTTATAATAAATGTATTAATAGAGCTGTTGTAATTATTGTTATCAATATTATTGTCTTACTTTTTTATTTTATTTTACAGAACAGTAAAATTACAAAACTAACATTTATGAATGTTGATGCAGCTTTTATTTTGGCAGAAACCCGCAGGAAGACCTCTTTGTTGACAACAGCAGATTTATAAATAATGTTTGTTGCATGTATTATTGTAAGAATTGATAAAAATGTGGCTGAGCAGCTGACGAGTAACACGGTTTCAGCGCAGATTTGGACTCTGAACCCTGGCTAACGAGCTCGTCAGCGCTGTCAGAACACATGCAATCCGTGTGTGTTTTAGAAAACATAACATTCTGCATTTTATTTACTATTTAAGGCCATTTTGTGATTTCACTCATCATACAGTAACCAGCAGCAGCACCTCTTCCTCTTCTCATCGAGACATGCGATGCAGAGCTAAACAGTCTCTCGCTGTCGGTGCTTTAATGATTTTACGTCTTTCTCAGACACTTTTAAAGGTTCCACACTGTGACATGTTTGCTGCATTAGTGCACACTTCTATTTGATCGTGATTGGTCTTTTCACTTATTCAGCCGAACACCGAAAGAGCTGTTTTTGCCATTTTCGGCCGAACAATTTCGGTTGCCGAATATTCGGTGCATCCCTAGCTTTCAGAGAGTGAATCACCAGACCAAGGTCTTTACAGTCCGTGCAAAACTCATTATTGTTTCAATGTTTTCACATGATCGCTATACTAAACAAATTCTCACAAGAGAGACTTTAAGTGGCTCACAGATGAAGATCAGAAGAACAGAGCATCTATTCAGCAGCACCAAACACAGAGCGAGTCCAGCGCAAACACGTGGATGTTTTACAGGCAGATTTAATCGTCCTGATGATCGATTAGCATACATGCAGATAAACAGCAGGTCTGATCTGATTTATGTGCAATGATAAACACATACTACACCTCACACTCAAGAGCACGCTGTGTTTACATTACATTAATCGGAATTTGGTGATATTTCAATTAGTACTGAGTTATGAAAACACTGCAGTCTGATTGTGTGTGTGTGTGTGTGTGTGTGCGTATATATGTGTGTAAATGTCTGTGTATAGGTACATCAAGTTTAACTAAATGAAACACTTATTTTAGTTAACATTTTATTATATTGATAATAAATATAGTATATATTAATTATTATTATTCAATAAATATGTATTAAAATATTAATTATAAACATACTGTCTGCCCCACGATAACCTCCTCTTGCTGGGGTGCATCTAAAGACGATCTTGTATCGACGATAGCCAGAGATATTGTCAAAAACATTTATTATTGGCAATATTAAGATATTTGGCATTTCCAATTCATGTAGGCCTGTTACATTCTTATTTTTATTAGGCCTATTATTATTATTAGGCCTATTATTATTATTATGAAGTTACTTTTATTATTAAATTAAAATTACGATTAATTTGCCCCGCAATAATTACCAAATAACTGACGTGCTGCGAGGATAACAAAAGATTATATTTACTCCTCAATTAAAATGTTTTTAAAACAGGTCTATTATATAATTAATTAATATTAACACTGCAGTCATCAATAAAAATCAATGAAATAAAAAGCTTTTATTTCAAGCACCGACTTTCAAAAATAACCTGTTTAACATGAAATACATTTCTTCTCATTTTTTTTTTCCACTGTGTACGGGCCACAAGAGAAATATTAAGGGAATAAATTAAAACAGTTAGCTATATACCGTTCTCAGCATATGTTGAAGTAGATTTGTCTTGTCGTCTTTGAGAGAATAAGCGCGTCATTACTCCGTCAGTCTGTTTTTACTTTCACTTTCTGCAGTGAATTAACTGAGATTAAGACGTTAACTCTTGCTCAAAGTTTGCATGTTGCTTGTGTGTGATATCCATTGGCTCGCCTTCATGGTTTAACACAGAAATATTTCCAACATTGCGACGTAACAATTACCCTGATTTGCAGTATTTGAAAAATAATGTGTTTTTTGAACATTAAAGCATGTCAACATATTCTGTTACACCAAATACACAAAATAATGATCTTTAAAAAAGCATCATATGACCCCTTTAAGACTTTTTAAGACCTGCACAAATAAAATGAATACTGTATGAGCAGGGTAGGGCAATGGTAACATATTAATGACTTCTACCATAAAATGACTGTAAAAAAAACATGATTTGCAGTTCAAAAACAGGTTTTTCACAAATACAAAAAGTTTTATATAGTGATAAACTTCACATTTCAGCCTTTAAACTATTTTTTGAAAGGGGATTAGTCAAAAGTATAAATAATTATTATAATTTAAAACACACACACACAGACACCTTGCTTTGTTAATCTTTTGAATTTTTGAAGGCACCTTTTAGGCTATTTGTTCTAAACAAAAACAGCAAAATGCCAGCAGGTGGCGCTTTTGGAACGGTTTCCCCGGTAACTACTGCACATAAAGCAGCACTGTGCTCATTAACGCTACATTATCAGACATTATACGCAGGCAGGATCAGATCAGAACTTTTCTGAAAGAGAGATATTTTCATATCAAAACACCCATACCGCGTGTTGACGTTTTGTTTGTTTATTCAATGAAATCATACCCTTATGAAGTTAATCGTCACATTAAGCCATATCATGATTCTTGTCTTTCCATCCTCAGGTTTTAGACCTCTTGAAATTATAATAAAGTCTTTTCTTGTAGCCTACCGTTTAAGGCATTTAAGTCTTTTTGTGTCCTTAACGTTTATGCAACAATTTTTTTATGCGGAAATGACACGTCATATTCATGGTTATTTTAGTAGTACAGCCCTCTACGAACACCTTGGCAATTGAATCGCCATTGGCTAGTAAATTTTTTTGTTTACTCGCCAGACTGATAAATATATACATACACATATACATATATACACACACATACACACACACACACACACACACATAAGATTTAGTCGCATATGCGAGTGATTTACTCGCAATGTAGAGGGTTGTAGTATGAAAAACATTGTGACATCACTGACATCTAATGTATGCACTCAACACAAACGTTCGTGATGTGTTATAACACTGGGGGGAAAACGCGCACAAATAAATCTTTGATGCATTGTGAGCAGATCTAAACATATGCCACAATAAACACCTTTCTTTCATTTTCAAATTTCACTTTAATCGTGACAGTCTTAAAAGATTTAGTTTACCTGAGCAGGGGCATTTTTGTTTACCTTTCTTCTACCCATCTTCTAAACACGTCTAAAGTAAAGTTTAAGTGTTTCATTATGATCGGTGTTAAGCCGCTACACCGGTTACGTCACATGCCCACCGCGGCACCGACCCCCACCGTAGTTTTGATTTTTTTACAGTCAGTTTTGTATACCTATTTAAACTTTATGTAAGTTATTTGTTATTTTATATTAGGCATAGCCTGCCCTATAGCATGGTGTATTTGTTAATAAAAGTTCTATGTTTTATATATAGGCTAAAGTGAGTTTGACGTTGTATTTTGTTGTTGCATTCAAGCAATTGATGCTGAACTGCCGCTAATTTCGAAAGTGAAAGTAAAATACGCACGGCGCATTTAAGCTATTTAAAAGCGAGGAAAAGAAAGAAAATTCAAACGAACAATTGCTTTACGCCGAATTGCCACTATTTGAAAGTGAAAGTAAAATGCACAAGCCGCTTTTACAAGCTATTTAAAAGCGAAGGAAAGTGAGGAAAAGAGGGAACGCCCCGCCCCCTCGGTGATACCGGTATTACCGGTGTTGTCTCACGTCGATTAACCGGTGGGAAAATTTCCTCACCATCACAACCCTAATAAACACACACACACACTATCAGACAGTGATATCAGACATACACTATCTGATCTGAAACAGGTTTGTGTCAGATAACACTGAAGGAAGCTCATATTTTCAGCAGTCCATCAGGATTCCTGATGAAACAGAAGAACACAAACGTCGGCATGCATTCAGTAAAACACGAGACGTTTCAGAAATAAAGCGTGCAGAAATGTCATTTAAAGCAGACAGCAATAGAGTGGAAAATCTCCACTGACGCTCTAGAGCAGCGTTTCTCCAGTTATGGCCAGAGCGGCACGGACCAGAGGTCAGGACTGAACTCAGATCCCAGCGGACCGCACTGATGCATTCTGGGACAAACACACACACTCTGTCAGACGTGATTAGTGAGGGAATTATTCTCAGGAACAGCACGGGAACTGATCGACATCAATAACTGTCAGAAGGCTTTCAGAAAAGGAAAATATTCAATATTTAATCACACATGCATATAGGCCTACATTATATACATAAATGGTTTATAAAGTCTCTGAAGACTCAAATAGCCACTAACAAAAAAGGTCACTAGCATTCAGTATTATGGTATGCACTACTAGTTAAACATTTAAACACATCCATATTTAAGAATACTTGTAACGTCTTAAAAACTATGACATAAAACAAATGGATGAATTACATAATGACTAAAAGATGTGAAATAATAAAAAAATAATAAAAATGTATTAAATATGTTTACTATTATTATTATTATTATTATTATTACAAAATTAAAATAACATATAAAATATGATTATCAAATATTATAATAATAATGATAATTATAAAAACTATATTTATATTTTTTATATTATTATTAACAATACATAAATATCGGTTTTCTAAAGAATAAAATCACAAATTTTAAAATATTGTAAAGTCATTAAAACTATTTAAAAAATCAAATGGATAAATTACATAATGACAAAAAAATACATATTAGTTCTATAAAAAACAGTACAATTTGTATGTGTCTGAATAACTCATTTTAATTATTTTATCAAAAAGGTTTTGTGGTCACAAGAATCCCAAACGGAGTGTGTTTGACTGCAAGTGTATTCACTGAAGCACTGCAGTATTACCGTGCATCTATATAAGGGTCCTAATGAAAGCTGAAGCTGTGCAGGACATGACAGACGACCCTCAGGCAATGACTCAAGCACTCTCTCAAAATACAGCCGACCTTATGACCTCTCACCCTTCCCTGACCTCTGGCCTCCATCAGGTACAATACCAGAGCCGCTCAGAAAGACGTCTACAGACACGACTGACGGGCCAGACTAAACCAGTCCTGCATTATTCACAAGAAAAGCAGGACAACGAAATTTACATTAGAAAGTTAAGCTAACCCTTAAAACAAAGGGTTTACCATTAAAATTAAAACATGGAAGAAATAGCGTATTGTGTGATTATTCTTTTAAACAAAAGTTGTAATAATTGTTGTAGTAGTCAGGGGTTAAAGCAAAAAAAAAAATCTTTTGACTGAAAATTTTTCCTCGGCCAAACCCCATTCCACAGCCACCCAGTTTAAGAGCAGTGTTTTTCTTCTTGTAATCAAGAGCGCTTGTCCTCCTAATTTAAAAAAATTAAGGAGCACCTTCTGATCAATAATCAAAAATTATGATCAAAAATTAGCCTTCCTAATATGAGGTGAAGTGATTTACAGGGGCATTTTCTT
>NW_015624586.1:144321-147052 GCF_001515625.1 Sinocyclocheilus rhinocerous | reverse complement strand
TTGATGGGTTGCCATGAGGAACTTGTTTCTGTAGGTCTATGTAAATTATATGAAGATAGTTTTACTCCAATGAAACTGTCAAATGCTCATGAAGTGACTCTCAGAGGGAGTCAGAGCAGTTCTGTAGATGGTGTTGATGTATTTATGTCCTCATATAGTGATACGACAGAAGCTGAAATCACCACGAGCGTCGCACACGTTGTATGTGTAGAAAACAAAACCGCTCGTCTGTGCCATTTACATACACAGAGACACGCAGAACATGCTGGATTCATATTTAAATAGTATTTTTGCGGCTTAATATTTACAGATACTAGTCCATATTGCGACTCTATTTAAGTGTACTGACCAAGGCCTACTTTTGATTAATTTATCCAAACTTTGACAAATTCCGTGACATTCCGCGTCATACAGTAAATTCCATTTATATGACTGGATTCCGCGATTCCGTCAGCGTTTTCCGCATCACGGAAATCATAGATAATATTGAGGTGTTTTGCAACTTCAGTGTAACGTTAGTGGATTGTGATTTATTGCAACTTAAGCAACGTCTGCTGCTGCCTTACCTTTGAGAGACAACTGACGTGTGATCACTGAAGCAGCTCCAGTTAGCAAGCGCTTTCGGAGTGAGAGTGAATTCCGCTTTGATTGGTCGGACTCGTGACTCCCAACAAATCAGATGAGCGGTGGGCGGAGACTGCTTTAGGCCACAGAGAGGTGAGTTCTGACAGGCTGCATCAGAGCCAAATAGCGCATTTCAAAATTAAGTTATTTTATCGGCGAATCGGTTTTGAAAATGACCGATACCGATAATCATTAAAACTGCTTAATATCGGCGCCGATAATCGGTCGACCCCTAGTTTGAATGCACATTTTACAGCAATGACACACTAAATGAACGTTCAATCCAGCAGCTCTCCTGAAGACACTCGTCCTCCTCTAATGACTTCAAATCAATACAGAACAACAACACTGAGGCGGTTAATGGAGCTTTAACAAACCAACATCCTCCTGTGGATCGGACCACATCCCGGCCAGAACAAACCCGGAAAACAACACAACAACAGCTCACCGCTGCTAATGCTCTTATGGATGCTGTGGGTTCTTTTCCTCTCATTTCTCCTCTAAATCTACATCAGTCCAAATGGTTTTAATAGTTACTTAACTTTCCAACACATCCGGAGGTCAGTCATTTAGATGAAGAAGCTCGAGTATACAGCAGTTCACAGTGAGCAGAAACACACCAGAGACCTGTAGAAGAGCGTTTCACACGGAAAACACTGCGTTTCATGTCAGATTCACATGCAAACATTATGATAAATATAATAAAAACAGAAAGACAGAAAGACCATAACGTCATCATGAAAACATTTGCTGAATGTTGTTCTAACAGCGAATAGGAAACGCTTTATTGTCAGATGTGATGGTGATGTGTGTGTTAATGTTATTAATGCTAAACAGGTGTGTTTTGATTAGTCCCAAACATTCTAATACAATTAAACTCTAGAAATACAATTACCTTCAATACAGCACTTCAATACACAGAGCCATAATTTCCATGACACATAAATGGGGTTTACTACACAAAATGTCACATAGTTTGACCATTTTTGACCAAAAGTAGAGTTGCACAATTAATCAGTTTCAAATCACGATACAATATGGACTAGAGTCTGTGATTATTAAACCATAAGGAGTATTTATATATAGAATTTTGCATGTTGCATCTGCAAATACACAAGATCTTCACTCCAAACCTCCAAAATAAGATGTGGGTTTAACTAAAAGAACTATAACAAAAACATAATCACTACTTAATTCTTTCAAAAATTAATTAATAATTTATGCTGCGACGCATTTCGTAAAAAAAATGTAAGTGCAATGTTCTGTTATTAAATTTGATTAAAATATAACAAATTATGACAAATATAATCAGTATTTATTTCTTTTAAAAAATTTATTTAAAATGCAATGTTCTGTTGTAAAGAGATAACATTCAAGAAATGTTAATTATATTGCAATTTGATTACATTTCAGAATATTGATTCAACCGATTAGACATTTTGCATTTTGATGATTCAAATTTATTTAACCCATTAAATTTTTTTTTAATAGTATATCATACACTAGGGCTGGGTATCGTTCAAAATTTTTCGATATCGATACCGATACCTTGACTTCGATACCGGTTTCTGAACGATACTTTTTTCGATACCAATTTTATGAAATCAATTTTAACAAGATTACATTATCTAAAAAAAAAACTTCGGTTTTATTTTTCAGCTTGTTGATGTTTATACAAACTCAAAGACTCATCTCCTGAGCCACTGCACAAAAGAACAAAATGTACCCAACACAATAAATCAGTGCAAAATAGTTGTAATAAAGCTCAAATAGTCTTCAGTTTACACATCTGTTAGCTACATTTACACTAGTGCGTGTGACAGAATCACCTAGCTCAGACAGAATCGTCATTTCTATTCATTTTCTACTGATTTACTGATAAGCATTAGCAGTTTCTAGCGCTGTCTGCCTGTGCTCTCTCTTCCATGATCGCTGCTCTGACTCAGAGGTAATAACATATTTAATTTCAGCAACATTACATGGCCAAAACACACACGGCAATCGGAAGTTATTACAAAAACTTGATGGTGGTTTAAAGTGAGTTTTGAGTAAAAGCGGAATATAAATCTTATGCAGGGGTTAAATTGGGATTTGTTATGTGTGTGTG
>NW_015624586.1:144038-144311 GCF_001515625.1 Sinocyclocheilus rhinocerous | reverse complement strand
ATAAGAAGTAGAATAAGACAAATAAGTTACCAATCATATGAAATTAGTATTAATAAATGAATTTGTACTACAGAGATGGCACAGAAGAACACAAAAGTGGCTTGTATGTGTATTTTCAGACGTTTAATGAGGCTCAGAGGTCGCACGAGTGCAATTAAATTAAAAAATTCATGTTGAGGTTAATGTTTTAAACATCAAATTTTGAATATAGAAATATCAAATGATTTAAATAACAGAAAAGATACTTTAAAAATGAAAGTAAAATGCCAGCAA
>NW_015624586.1:130521-143851 GCF_001515625.1 Sinocyclocheilus rhinocerous | reverse complement strand
ATTTATGTGGAGATTAATGTTTTAAATATAAAATTTTGAATATAGAAATATTAAATGATTTAAATAACAGAAAAGATACTTTAAAAATGAAACTAAAATGCCAGCAGGTGGCGGTAAGTCACTGATTTTATCACTGAATCATTCATTTAATTGATTCGTTCGAACGGCTGATTCATTCAGGAACAAAGTATGTGACTGTCTTTATGAATGGGTAATTGAATCATTGAATCACTAGATTAGTTTAAAATCGCAGTTCATTCATAAACGAAACGCTGTGTTTGAATGGAGATGCGCAGCGGCTCAGCTGTTCTTTGTTTTAAACCATTTTCGTTGACGAAATAGAGCAAAATAAGGCAATAGTGTTGTAGTCAGTCAGACAATATGTCACTTAATATTAACTTCTTGTTCTATGAATTGTTGTATTAAATCAATATCACATTTGCAAACTCCCTTAATAAGGTGCTTAAAAAAATTAGTTCAACCCACACGAGATTTCAGGACGGAAACATGTCAAATGTCTTGAAACAAATGATCTGAACAATGTCTTGACGTGTGGTTGTGACTCCAGGCCGTTAAAATTATTAGAGAAATAATGCACTCCCGGAGGTGGTTATGGCCACGACTATATGGAATGGTCTTTTTCAGTTCTCAAACAAATTAAGAACTATTCGATTTTTATTGACTGAACGCAAGCGCTTATTCCGATAGAAAACACTGTATCGGTTTCCACTGATTAAGAAATATTTTTGTTTGCTTGGGTGGTAATATTAGGTCTATTATATTAATAGGGAAGGGGGCCCAAAAATGTGTTTTTCCTTTTCCTAAAATTGATTTCATAAAATTGGTATCGAAAAAAGTATCGTTCAGGAACCGGTATCGAAGTCAAGGTATCGGTATCGGTATCGATATCGAAAATTTTTGAACGATACCCAGCCCTAATCGCGATCTCACAAAACTCCATTATAATCAATGAAGCTCCTTACACTGGACAATGAATCTCTTATTTACACTCTGTCTACACTTTGTTTGTTATAATGAGGGGACACGTCTGTGATACATTACTCAACGCTGCAAAAACACGTTGTAAGTACATTAGAAACCTTTGAAGATCCCTGATCGCAAACATAAATGCTGATCGGGTCAGTCACACTGGTGCTCCTAAATATTTTTTCATAGTCGCACGCAGTAGTTTCCAGTCGCAAATGCGACTGAAATGGTCGCACTGTAGGGCCCTGATTATTATTTTTATTATTAACATCAACAACTATTTTTTTTAAACATTAGAATGACATTTATTTTGCATTACAGTAATAAGAATTAGGAAAAAATAATGGAATGGTCCTAAAATTAACTTTCAATTTCAATAAAGTCACCCCCCGCCTTTATATTTTGGTGAAAACACGATCAGGATATGCTCTTCTGAGATTCATGTATGTCATGATCATCCATTAAATAATCCTGATAGCAGCAGCTTCACTCCAGACGCCTGTCTTATAGAAAGATCTGCTGAAGGAGTGAACGCTCTGGGTGAGCAGATGGAGAGGGCAGAGAGAGAGAGAGAGAGAGAGAGAGAGAGAGAGTGAGTGAGTGAGTGAGTGAGTGTGTGCGTGTGTGAGTGTGCGTGAGTGTATGTGTGCGCGTGTGTGAGTGTGTGTGCGCGTGTATCATGACTGGCAGGTGGGCGGTCAAGCAGACAGCAGTTCTCTGAGACGCCCACAGGCTTCAGTCAGAAAGAGAGCAGACTTTTGGGAAGTGTGGCTCGTCCCCGTTTCATACATCCAGACCTACTTATTCTACATGCCCCATATACACACACACACACACGTACGTGTTACAGAGAGAGACAGAAATAACTGTGGCGTGATATATACCATTAATGTCATATACAATGAATCCTACTGTGATGTTAGATCTTGATCACACCGTCCAGCCTCATGTGTACCGCTACACTTACTGTACATCAAGCTTTTAGATAGATAAATGCATTAAAAATATATATAAAAAAATAATGATAATATAAAACGTTAAAATATATATTTAATATACAGATACACACACACATATGTATAAATAAAATACAACAGAAAGCAAAACTAAAATACAAATAAAATAAAAAGAATAAAATAAACTTGAATAAAATACAAATTATAATTTAAATGAATTAAATAAAAAATAAAAAATAAAATAAAATAAAATAAAAATAATAAATAATAAAATTTAAAATGCAATAATTTAAATAACATTTCTGTTGTATTTTATTTTATATTGTGTTATCAACTTAAACAAAACAAAATTAAATAAACCAAAATTAAATAAATTAAAATAACAAAATCGAACCTGTCTAAGGGGGACTACATAAATTATCTTTCTATATTCTGGATGCAGTTTAGTTTTTGTATTCAAACACATTGAGACCTTTTGAGTGACACAACAGCAATGCAATGAAAAACAACGTGCACAGACCAGCACTGACTGAATGCAAGCATGACACTAAAATTAACAAAGCTATGGAAAAAAAAAAAAAAAAGAAACTATTCAATGCTGTGGATGATCTGACCCACCAAATTAACCAAAAATATTAGGCGGTGTGTGTGAGATGAGCAGGTTATCGCTGGAACAGCAGCAGGCTACAGACGTGTGTAGAATCACAGGCCTAAACTCTACACAGCTCATTACATCCCTCTCACGCTGAGAGGCATTCTGGGTAGAGTTGCGTTTAACACTGAGCCTGACACACTGAGTAATTCAGGATAAAATTATTCCTCGCTGCTGTTTCTAGGTGTGAAACGCCGATCTATTTGAGTGTGAGTGCGGAGCAAGGAGTTTCCTCCTACGCGTCAGACATGAGCGCGTCTGATCATCACACACAGAGAACTCTGGGTAACGCTCGTTCTCCATACATGGGCACCGGCCCGTGCCAAACGCTGGAATACTGACGCCGCTCCAGCAGATATTTGTAATGATTCCACGGACTTCCCATGAGTGAAGAAAGCCAGATACACACACGATCACGTAAACATCACTTCCCACCTCCCAGCGTTCAGAGCCCAGGTGCTGCTGGACCATCAGAGTCTCGCTCACATCAGGACAGCACAAAAACAACAAGCCCAACTGTAATGAATCCAATAGACACACAGCTTTCATTCCACTGAAGCATTCTGGGAACTACAGTACGACTGCGCTACATTAGATTATGAGGATAACGTCACAGCAATATGAGATTTAAAGGGTTAGTTCACCCAGAATGAAAATTCTGTCATTAATTACTCACCCTCATGTCGTTCCAAACCCATAAGACCTTCGTTCGTCTTCGGACACAAATTAAGGTATTTTTGATGAATTCTGAGAGCTCTCTGACCCTCCCATAGACAGCAAGGTTACTACCACGATCAACGTCCAGAAATGTCAGCCGTACCACATGGATACGTTTTCTACATTGTTTGTGCTTTGATTTGAACAAAAACAACGTATCTGCGTGACGCGGCTGACACAGAACAACATACGCTGTTCGCGTTCAGTGGATACTCTCCAAAATGGCGCTAGGGTGACACGGAGGAGACGAATTGTTGAGTAAAGTCGTTTTTTGTTTTTCTTTTGTGCACAAAAAGTATTCTCGTAGCTTCATAATATTACGGTTGAACCCCTGATGTCACATGGATTATTTTACCAATCTCCTTGCTACGTTTCTGGACGTTGATCGTGGTAATATCCTTGCTGTCTATGGAGGGTCAGAGAGCTCTCGGATTTCATCAGAAATATCTTAATTTGTGTTCCGAAGATGAACGAATGTCTTACAGGTTTGGAACGACATGAGGGTGAGTAATTAATGACAGAATTTTCATTTTTGAGTTAACTATCCCTTTAAGTCATAATATGCACAATCAGCTTGTAACACTCCAAAGAGAAAGGAAAACTTGAAATCGCATCATATGACCCCTTTAAAAAAAGTCAAAATTATGAGAACAATGTCAAAAAATTTTGACAAAAAGAATAAAGATGCAGAAAAATGAGATTGTTTTGAGAGTCAAAATTATGAGAATAAACTCAAATCTAGGCTAAGTTGCAAAAAAGTTGAAATTTTTTTGCAAAATTAAACTAGACAATAAAAACTTAGATAACGAGAATAGTCACAGCAATGTGAGATTAAAGTCATATTAAAAAATAAATAAAATATAGCTGCAAGCAGCGATGACGGGCCCAAGCCATCAGTGCAAAGGCCACAACCGCACAGTGGGCACATGCATTTACAGTAACCCTCGGCAGTCTGGTTTTAAGGAATACGGCAATTAAAGGGTTAATCCAAACCATCAAGACTGTGAAACACAGAACAATATATAAAACGTTAGTAACACTTTACAATAAGGTTTCAGTTATTAACATTAACTATATTAATTAACATGAACAATAATTATATAGCATTTATTAATGTTAGTTAATATTCAATACTTGAACATTATTAAAATTTAAAGTTATCTGTTAACATTAGTTAATGCACTGTGAATTAACATGAACATGTTGATTAACTAACATCAACAAACATTAATAAATGTTGTAAAAATATATTTTTCATTGTTAGTTCATGTTATTTAATGCATTTACTGTTGTTAATGTTAACACATTAGATATTGTTTTTTTATCTGTTAACATTAGATAATGCACTGTGAATTAACATGCTTTGAAAATATATTGTTCATTGTTAGTAAATGCATTTACTAATGTTAACAAATGAGTCCTTATTTTAAAGTGTTACCAAAACCTAATGATTTCTAAGCATTTTTTACTATTTTATTTACCTATAATATTTGTGAAATATTTTTGCCTTCATTACAGCTTAGTCTTCATCTGTGAGCTGAACATTATTTTTTCCTGTTTCTCTCTCTCTCTCTCTCTCTCTCTCTCTCACCCCCACTTTTTTATCTGTTAACATTAGATAATGCACTGTGAATTAACATGAACATTTTGATTAACTAACATCAACAAACATTAATAAATGCTGTGAAAATATATTGTTCATTATTAGTTCATGTTAGTTAATGCATTTACTAATGTTAACAAATGTGACATTATAAAGTGTTACCAAAACCTTTAATGATTTATAAGCATTTTTTAACGATTTTATTGATCTATAAGCATGTGAAATATTTGTTGCCTGCATTACAGATAAAAGACAAAAAACAGTTATAAAAAATCTACTTTTTTTAAAGAAAAAAGTCAAAATTACGAGAATAGTCAAAAATCTTAGATAACGAGAATAGTCGCAGCAATATGATTAGTCATATTTTGAAAAAAGTCAACATTATAAGAATAAAGTCAAAAATGTAAGATAAAATCATAATATTTTGAGAAAAGACAAAATAACAGTAACAGACAAAAATCTAAGATAACAAGAATAGTTCCATCAATATTAAAGTCACATTATGAAAAAAGCTGTCAAAATAGCAAAAATAAATTCAAAAATTAAAGATAACAAGAGCAGCCATAGTAATGACTAACTATTAAAAAAAAGTAAAAATGATGAGAAAAGTAAAAAAGTATATTTTTTAATATGCACTAAAACAGAGTCATTCTAAAGGCTGTTTACTGAAAGAAAAAATTTACAAAATCTAACTAAAATAAAGTCTCTGGTTGTGCTGGTGTGTTGTGATTGGTCAGTTCAGCGGTGATCTAGTAACAGCTGTTCACTGCACAGCACCTTAGAGAACAACTACTAACCTAGTTAATATGAGACACCACTAGATTAGCTAGTGAAGGACGACACCAGTGCATCTGACTCCCTACATCACGTTTCCAGTAACATTTGTGTTCTGAATATTGCTACATGAAGTCTTTTAATGCAATCACATGCGTTTTCTCACTTTTACTACTTCTTTTATGCCACATGTTTACATTCCTGAGGAAAGGCAAGTCCACACCCGCATGAGTTCTGCTTCTCTGAGCTGATCGCAGCTCTTACACTGACACACAGCTGTTAAATAAAACTAAAAACATTTTAGTGAAAAATAATACAATTAAATTAAATTAAATATTAGATGAAAAACATCAACTTAAAAAAACTCATGAAAATTAACAAACAAAAATTAAGTTTAAGTACTAAAATTACTCAAACTAAAACAGAAATAAATTAAAGCCAATTAAAAATATTTTTAAAAATAAACAAAAATGAAAACAAATCGGAATAACTAAAGCTAAAATTAAAATGAAAACTAAAAATATAAAAATAAAAACTGATTCTAAATATTAATACAAATATATATTAACAATGGTAACAATTGAAAATTAATAAAATAAAAAAAAATTAAAACAACAAAAATAAAACAAAATAAAAATATTAGATGAAAACCTTAAACTTAAAAAAAACAAACGAAAAACTTACTGGAAAAGTAGGTTTAATTTGAAGTAGTAAAATTATTAAAAATCATAAAAATGTAAAATTATAATTTTTTAAAATTTAAAATAAATGTAATTAATAATTACTAAAATTAAAATGAAAACTGAAAATATACAAATAAAAAGCTGATTCAAAATATTAATAAATGCTATTCATCTGTGAATCCAGATAATAAATAAAAATGCATCACGGTTTCCACAAAAATATTAATGTGCAGCACAACTGTTTTCATCATTGATAATAATCAGAAATGTTTCTTGAGCAGCAAATCAGCATATTAGAATGATTTCTGAAGATCATGTGACTCTGAAGACTGGAGTAATGATGCTGAAAATTCAGCTGTGCTCACAGAAATAAATTACAGTTTAACAGATATTCACATAGAAAACAGCTGTTTTAGATTATAATAATATGTCACTGTTTTTATTGTATTTGTGATCAATTAAGCCTTGGTGAGCAGAAGAGACTTTTTTCAAAAACATTAAAAAATATATTTTTGGACTTTTTTGAAAAACATGCAATTCTCACTTTCTCTTTACATTTTTTACAGTGTTTTAATTATTTTTTATTTCATTTACATACAGTAACTTATAGTAATGAAGATTGAGGGAAATACGTGGAAATAATTGTCATGAAAACAATGTAACAATGCAAAGACAATATTAACGATCCTAAAACCTATTCTTAACATTCTTAATTAAAATCCCTTTATTTTTCTTCTTTTGATGTAGGGCTGAAATATGAGCCAGGCGTGTGTTTTTTGACAGGTATCGTGAGATTCTCTCGTATCCGTATGCATGCACACTCACCACAAACAGCAGTTCAGAGGAGAAATGCATGATTTACAGGTTTCTGCATATTGAATTACAGTATTTCTGTTTGGTTTCACACGTCAAAAAGCAACATCAATGTTTAATGAAAACTACATCTGGGCGTCTCACTACGGGCCACAGCATTTCAAGAAACACAGACCCCATCAAACCGCATTTAGCCTGCATTACCCACATGCACTCCAGTATGACAATCACTGGAGAATAAATAAACACCTGACTATCACTGGGATAAATCCACTGATAACCATGTTCTTTAGCAGATCAGCTATGTGTCTGTTTGATAGCTTAAAATCAAAGCATCGTCAATGTGCTTCGAGTCACAAAACAAACATTTCAGCACTAGTACTAGTCATGACATACTTAACTAACACCACTTATAACTGGTGTTTTCTCTACTAGTCTCTTAAAGTGATCGTTCACCCAAAAAAAACAAATTCTGTTAGTTGCTGGTAACCATTGAAGTCAATGGCTACCAGCAACTGTTTGGTTCCCAACATCCTTCAAAATAACTTGTTTTGTGTTCAAAAGAAAAAAGAAACTGATAAAGGTTTGAGGGCGAGTAAATAACAGAATTTTCATTTTTGGGTGAACTGTCCCTTTAAGAGAGCTATGAACCTGGTTTGTTATCAGTATACAACAAGTACATACTGGCAGAATGCTTTGGAAATGATTCTAAAGTGTATTAAAAAAAAAAGTACAAATATGAATGGTATTATAATGTTATACTAAAACTAAAACAATGGAAAAACCCTTAAGATAACATGTAGAAAGAAAAAATATATATCTTAAGCGTGCAGAATTACATAAGTGGACTTTGAACGATTAATTGCTGCTTTGAACGATTACGTAATTGTGGCATACATAATTGTAAACGCAATTAGAAATTCGATTAATTGTGCAGCCCTACAAGTAGGGATGCACCGAATGTTCGGCAACCGAAATTGTTCAGCTGAAATTAGTTTAAAAAAAAAGGTGTTCTTTCGGTGTTCGGACGAATAAGCGAAAAGACCGAATAAATTGTACCGAACAATGACATGACGCGATCAAATAGAGGCACGCACTAATGCAGCAAACATGTCTGCAGTGTGGAAGCTTTTAAAAGTGTCAGAGAAAGACACAAAAATCATTACAAGCACCGACTCCGATGAGAAGAGGAAGGGTGGTTGCTGCTGGTTACTGTATGATGAGTGAAATCGTCAAATGGCCTTAAACGACTAGTAAATAAAATGCAGAACGTTATGCTTTCTAATACATGCACGGATTGCATTAGGGCTGCACGATGTATCAGTTCAGCATCAATATCGCGATGTGCGCATCCACTGTAGTCACATTGTAGGATGTGCGATGTTTAGTATACTGATCGTTATATTAACACCGAATTCCATTTTTTATCTGTTTTTTAATCTGTTCTAATTTGTATCTGTTCTAAATGTACCTTAAATTAATACTTTTCACGTTTTTAATACTCTAATCAACAGGGGCATGGACAAATAAAGATGTTTTATGCAAATGTATGTTTATTATTAGTGAAACCATAGTCAAAAAAAAAGAACATAGAAATACCAGGTTCCCATTACTTCTCTTTCTTTGCACGGAGCAATTAATTTACTTACACAAGCCTGTTTACAGTATTTGCAGGACAGGGCAGCTCACTTCTTCTGAACATGCAAAATGTACATTTATTATTTATTATTACATTTGTTTGCCTCTCTGTGCCCACATATACTGTATTTTGATGCAGCTAAATTCTCAATAAAACAGTTTATTGATATTTTACTGTTTCTGTTGTCAGACAACGGAATGAATATGAAATAGAGACTGAAACACGACCCATTAAGACTACATAGCTCTCCCTTCCAAGATGTTAATCTGCACAAAAATCCTGATTTATAATCGAGCCGTCGTCTGATGAAATCAAATAGGCTACACATAAGATAAAGACAATAGCTGTGCTGTGATTAATAAAATTAGTGCAGTTAAAATGAATTTGCGTTAACGCGTTCATTTTGACAGCCCTAATATGTCAAGACAACCTGATCCCAAAAGCAAGGCTGAAACATAATAATGGACAGTCATTATCAATACTATTAGCTCTGTTTCTAGAAATCTCAGTGTTTCTCTCCACACAACCCACACGCGGCTCAGAGGAACATTGGTGGTGACTGTAATTCCCAAAGCCACTTCAGATAATGGCTCGCGCTCATTTACGATGCAGCTCACGATAATGTAAAATCCATTATCAATAATCGTAGTAGCTCCCCAGATACGTTCTGAGACGAGAGGACCCTTATTCTTCAATCAGCTCCTGCTTTAGAAAATCTCATATTATGATTCTGAGCACAAAACTCATGAAAACAGCATCTTCAGCTCATGTGTGCTCGGCCTCTATTTTTAAAAACACTCATCACAGGCTGAACGACCCTCAGATCCAAAAATATGATCACACTACATTCATACTCTGAATGACACTGAGAATCACAACACACGCACGTGCAGAATGAATGGGAAAATATCTGACAAATAGAGCGTGCAAATGTCACACAACACAGATGAACTCTGATAACTCAGAGTTATTTATAACAGGAATCTCATCATGACTGATCTAGATGGGTTTTGTGGATAAACAGCATTATGAAGTACATCTGAAACGAGACGCTACACAAGCAGACAGAAATAATGAGCTATCGAGAGACTCGGAGAGAAACGAGAGGAAAGGAGCGTATGAAGTGAAGAACCGGCCCAGATCTCTGCTGAAACCTGAAGACCTTTCTACTACCGTTCTCGTTAAGTTGCGAAAATGTTAACGTTCTTTGAACGTTCAAAACATTTAAGTGTTTTGAAAACGTTACTTCTTGGTCATGCAAACATTCCATTTTATCGTTTAGCAAATATTATGGGAACGTTACTTTTGAATGTTTTCTGAACATTCCGAAAAACAAGTAGTAACATTTAAAAAACGTTCGATGAACGTCCAACTAAAATGTTTTGGAAAAACGTTCTATGATGTATAAATCATGTTTTTGTGCTAATGTTTTGAGCACATTATTAAAGTCCAGATAAGATTGAACAAAAAGGAAAAAATGAAATCGCATCATATGACCCCTTTAATGTTACCAAGCGAACATCTGTTTGTAACTTTGAGAGAACCTTTCCAGAACGTTCTGAGAACATTCCCTGTTAGCTGGGACTGCATTACAGAATAACCACTGAATTTTCTGATCAGACATATAATCAAAAAGGTGTCATTAAATGATATGCTTCTCATTTAGCAAAAATTCACCATCACATGCATCCTACACAGAAAAGACAATCCCAGAATGCACAGCAGCAAGCTTGGTGAAAAAATATGGAAAGATGGTGGACACAGCAAGAGCAATGTTGAAATGTTGAATGTTGCATGGGGAAAAAATTATTAAAATTAATTAACATTAGGGGTGGGCGATATGGTAAGTAAATTAGCAAGTGAATGTTTATACTAACAGAGGATCAGAGGTCACTGGTCCATCACAGAAAACAGGGGGTCGATTCTGCATGGATCTGTTACTCTTCACAGACACACAGCTGGGGTCTGGAGACTCTGCTCTCGATCTCTTCCTCCTGCTGACGCTGAGAGAAGACAAATAAAACATTAAAATATAGCACTTTATGCAAAAGTACAGCAACATTATTCAGTGACAAGTTTCATGTCTGTTGAGAGGAGAAAAGACTAAAATAGAGATGAAAAAAGGAACAGTTAATTTTAAAAAATCAAGGGGCTGCTGAGGAAAGGTTGAAAAATCATTCCACTACCAAGAACCAGTGAGAGTGAAGTTTCAGGAAAGTGATTTGTGATGGTGCCATGAGGTTACGTGGACTACACTGTGCATTTACATTAATGCATTTGGCAGATACAAAGCAAATATATACACTATGTCATAGGGGTGGGCGATATGGAAAAAATATCATATCACAAATTTTTTTTTTTTTTTTAGAAATATCACGATTCACGATTTTAATCACAATTCTTTGTCATATTGATTTTACTATTTTGCAAGTTGTCTGAGCATTACAGCCAAACTAATTTCCCTATTATAAAGACAAAGCTTTTTAAGGTAACAAAATAAAGAATGGAGGATATTTAGGACAAAGTTGGCGAAGAAAAATCTTTGTCATTATTTTATCTTTGTTATTAAAAAATAAGAACAAAGAAACACATTACAAATACACATAATATACAAATAAAACAGTGTTTTATTTTCAGGTACAATAGGTGTATTTAGCAGTAGCATTCAAGAAACTCAATCAACAAATATAAAAATAAAACACTATATAGATTGATTCCTATTAAAGCAACTGTATTAAATATTTTTCAGTCAAGAGTAGTGAGTGATTTTTCTCTTTGAGTTTTGTTGTTTTAACATTAAAGAATACAAATTCTGTCATCTATCTGTCAATTCTGTCATAGTGTTTTATTTTTATACCATCATTTACTCACTCAAAATTAGTTTTAAACCTGAATGAGTTTCTTTCTTCTGCTGAACATAAATGCTATTTTGAAGAACATGGAAAACCAAACAGTTGCCTGCTGAACATAAATGCTATTTTGAAGAACATGGAAAACCAAACAGTTGCTGGTCCACAGTGACGTCCATTAGGGCTGTGTATCACCAGCAAAGTCACGATACGATACGTATCCCGATACAGAGGCCACGATACGATACGTATCCCGATACAGAGGCCACGATACGATATGTATCCCGATACAGAGGCCACGATACGATACGTATCACGATAGGGGACTGCACTGAATTTCACCTCAGCGGAATTTAGTAAAACAGCTGTTTATTAAACATTATAGTGTTTGGCACTATATTATACTATAGTGCCATTTCTAACAATTGGCAGAGCAGGCAGCTGACCTCTGCATTATGAAGGGCCTCCATAACTGTACCACAGCACAATATAGGTAATGGCATATGTTTCATGTTTACATTGTGCACTCCCCACCAGGTACAATATTCTGATTGTTTGCATCTTGTTTTTAAGCCCATAAATAATAATGTACTCGTTCTAATAAATTTATATTGTAATGTACTCATATTAATATATAAAAAAATAATCACATTGCAGGTAGGTTATGATTGCACAAATTCACTCTCTACATTTAAAAAAATTACACACAAGGTTTACATATAGACTCAGCTGGTTATGTCTAAAATGAAAGTAAACATTTGAGAGAAAAACGGATGCGTTCCTGTATATTAGATGCGTGCAGGTCTTAAAGGGACAGTACTAAACATGCTGCCGACTGTCATTAAAGGGATAGTTCACCCTGAAATTTAATTTCTGTCATTATTTACCCTCACATGTTGTCCCAAACCTGTATTAATTTCTTTCTTGTGCTGAACACAAAATAAGATATTTTGAAGACTGTGGGTAACCAATCAGTTGCTGGTCTACATTGAATTTGATAGAAGGAAAAAAATACTATGGACGTTAGTGCTGTGTTCGATACATAGATACGACGATGTATCGTCACAGAGATTTGATGATACGAGTATGTCAAAAGACCCAGTACTTCGGTACCAAGTCGGTACTAAAAAAATGAAAACGTTACGGTACCAGGTTTTTTTTAAGTACCGGTCGTACCGAGTACCCAGTCAACCCGGTTCTTGATGTGCTATCCCGAAAGGTGCGCAGATGCGCTCTCTTCATAAAAGCACTGAGACGTGGCGACCTCAAAATGAGGAAGCACACCAAACTAACAAAACACTTTAAAGACAGACACTCGGATCAAATTAAAGAGTTCAAGCAGGTAGGTTTAATTTCATCCCATACATTGATTTATTTGAGGCGGCCCGCCACAATATCAAAACTCACCGCCACAAATAGATTTTCCAAAAGGCTTTGACTTCGTTGAATAAACATGAGCACTGTGTCAAAGTCGAAACCCGGTGCAGGCGTTTTAATATCACTGTATTTCTGAAGGAAACCGACTGTCTTCAGAAAATTATGGATGTCATTTTCAGTGTTGGGGAGTAACTAGTTACATGTAACGGCGTTACGTAATTGAATTACAAAATAAATGTAACTAATCAGTTACAGTTACTAAGAAAAAATGTGTAATTAT
>NW_015624586.1:125394-130427 GCF_001515625.1 Sinocyclocheilus rhinocerous | reverse complement strand
AGCAGCGTTTGTGAGCACAGCGCTTATTTGTTTACAGCGGTTACCAGGGAAACCTCTTATCTCTCCTGCTCTACAAGCTCCTCCTGCTGGCAGAGAATGAATCTGCATATATATGTCGCCACAAATAGAGTGCAAGTCTGTGGGAAACACCGCTTCTGTTATGAATATTATTCAATATTTTAATTTGAATGTCGGATTGAAATGAACATCACTGTTATTAGAGTAGTTAATCGTTAGCATAAGCGCGGCTAACGCTAATATAATGAGCATTAGGATGAAGTTTCTTTATTAACTATTTAATGCTCATAACTTTTATTAGGGTAAAAAAAAAAAGGAGGACATGATGATATTTACTATTTTTACACACCAGAGGCTTTTAAACGAATTGTGAATCTAAAATATGCGTGTTAGAGAAAGTACAAATGGTAAACATTGTTTGTGTCATATCAGACACACCAGAGGCTTTTAAATGAATTGTGAATCTAAAATATGCTTGTTAGAGAATGTACAAATGGTTAACATTGTTTGTGTCATATCAGTCAAAAAAGCAGTTTTTTTGTTGTTGTTTTTAGCTAACTTAGTTAGTTGTTATTCTTGGCTGAATAACTCTAGAAGGTTTTAAAAGCCCTTTAAAATTAAATATGTCCACAGTTTGGATTAAATGAAAGCATAGTCAAATTTTTTAATTAGCATGTTTTTGTGTTTTGCTTTGGTACCGAACTTGGTACCGAGAACCGTGGATTTTCACTGGTATTGGTACCGAATACTGAAATTTTGGTACCGTGACAACACTAGTGGAGACATTTTTATCGTCCACGATCAAAAATAGTCATATCGCACACCCCTAATTAACATGTTAACATTTTTATTTGCCGACAACAGGCCAAATTAAAGCTCGGTTTAACATTTGAAAATTTAGAAGTAAATATTAGTGTTGTAATTTTACAGTAAAACTAAATCATTTTATTACAGTATTTAATTTACAACATTACAATATTTATTTTTGTCTAATATTTTTATTTCATAATAATCACAATAAAATCACTTACATTATTATAGCCATGTTTAATTGGTCAAAATTAATGTGACAAATGTAATGTAATCAAAACTCGTGATTCTTGATTCTTGTAAAAAGTAAACAAGTATGAACTCCCAAATTTTCTATTTTTTTCCAAAATTGTTCAGGTCTAAATGGACTTAATAGCAAGGACTTAATTGAAATAAGAATTTTTCAGCTTTTTAAAATTAATTTTTTTTTTCTATCTACATGCAATTGCCAACAAAATCACTCCAATAACTCTAAAATGATTTGTTATTTTCAAATATAGCTATCCAAGTCACCAGGTAAAAAATTCCTTTGTTTTATATCACAATATATACTCACAAAATATCACAGTATCATTTTATTCCACACTACTCTACAATGTAAACAGCTCACTAGGATCTGAAGCAGAGCTATTATCTCTTCTTATCATCTTAAATATGATAACATTTCCAGTTGAAGCCACCGGATATCATCACTGCTGCATCTGTTCTGTTATTATAACCCAGCAGCGGAGCACAAATAAAGCAGCGAGTCAGTGTCAACAATTACTATCACCAGCAAAAGATGTAAGAAACAAATCCATCATTAAGACATACGAGTCCATAATCCATAATAAAGCTTTGTCCAGTGAAAAGTCCATCTCCTGTTGTCTCTCACATCAAAATCTAGCCACATATGTGTTTAGAGCTGTTTTGGCTTGTAAATGGTGCTTGATCTGTGCAGATTTCTCTCCTGATTCAGACCAGAACACTTTTTCACTGGAGGAAGCGTTATTATGGATTATTAACTCGTATTTTAGTTAAAAGCATCTTAATGCTGGATGCGTTTCAGCTTTTGTCTTCTCCAGATGTTAACTGATGGACTGGAGTGCTGTGGATTACTTGTGGATTATTGTGATGTTTTTATCAGACTCTCATTCTGACGGCACCCATTCACTGCAGAGCATCCATTGCTGAGACACTGATGCAATGCTAGTATTTTAGTTAAAAGCGTCTTAATGCTGGATTTGTTTCAGCTTTTGTCTTCTCCAGATGTTAACTGATGGACTGGAGTGCTGTGGATTATTGTGATCTTTTTATCAGCTGTTTGGACTCTCATTCTGACGGCACCCATTCACTGCAGAGCATCCATTGCGGAGACACTGATGCAATGCTACATTTCTACAAACCTGATGAAGAAACAATCTTGATTGTGAGGTGAAATGTGCCGTTTTTGTGAGATTCGCCCACTATAGCTACTCCGATCTCAATGACCTCACACTATCCGGACCCTATTTGCATTTATCAGATATTAAACCACATTTACGGGTGTAATCTCGGCACCTGTGTGGTCCGGTCGATCCACCTAGACGCCAGTCAGACCAGCTGATTTCCATAAAGGGAAGTCATTTATGTATCCTGAAGAGCATATGCCATCCTATAGCTCCATTACGGCTTTTTATGTCTCCTATCTTCCCAGAAGCACTTCAGGAGCATCTCATCAGGGCAAAATGACTACAGTAGACGACGTCAACCGCTTTATAACAGCACTCGCCAAAAACCGCGGAAGCCGTCCAGCCCTAAACACCTCATCTTGTGATTGCTAACAAAGGCCTCATTTACTTCATTCACGTAATTTGGACAAATCCTTGCATTTGTGGCTTGTGCAGCACAAAAGGCCCATTGAGGGACGAGACGAGACGTCTGAACATGTTAAATATTTAGGTGTAATTGTGCATGCACTCTATAAGCGGCGTGCTGGTTTTGGCCGCGCTCTCGTGTAAAACAAGTAATGGATAAACAGCGATATTCATAAGACAGCAGTTCAGCGGTCATGACAGGCCAACTATTTATAACTCTAAAGATAGTACGGGACAGTTCCTCTTCACATGCGTAAGAAAACAGTTTGCAATCAAATAAACAGATCTGGCCTAAACTTCTCACAGTGTAAACTACACAGAATTACAGACCGAGACCTGACTGTCAAGTACTGGCACGTTTACAGACAAGCAAGCGTCTGAACATCTTTAATGGTTCAGATAACTTAAGCACCGTGTACTTTACTATTGTTTATTCACAGGAACTAATTTGCTTAAACCCCAACTCGCCCTGGTCTACCACAGGTTTGCGTAATCATTTCCATAGAGCGCAATAACAGGTGAGATTTCTATTAAGCCACGGAATCAGGAGTGATTATGAACTCTAGTTTTACAGCTTTTTTACAGTCTGAGAAGCACAGAAGATAAAGCGCTTGCAGTAAATATGACATTTTTACAGATTTTTTAGAGTGTGTATTATAATAATAATAGTAATAATATTAAATAATATATCATATTGATTGTCATTTATAATAATAATAATTATTATTATTATTATTAATTAAACAATAAATGTTATTTATTATATTTTTTATAGGCTTATATATATATATATATTAGTTTGTTTGTTTGTCTTTAGGAGAAAACCTTACTTTTTCTACT
This sequence comes from Sinocyclocheilus rhinocerous, assembly GCF_001515625.1. Classification (NCBI taxonomy): domain Eukaryota; kingdom Metazoa; phylum Chordata; class Actinopteri; order Cypriniformes; family Cyprinidae; genus Sinocyclocheilus; species Sinocyclocheilus rhinocerous. Next base: position 126,924 of record NW_015624586.1, on the reverse strand, counting down.
TGCAAACAAAAATAATGTCAGACAAACTTGAGACATATTTTCCAACATCCATCCGTGTTATCCATACAACGTGTTATCCATATCCATAATTATTATTATCCAGTAACCAGTACAGTTTAACCAACCATTGGCACTTTAAACAGTGTAAACTGCTAATCAATCTATCAATCAGAACTGATCAATACACCATCACACACTGTTGGGAAACAAAGTGGAAACTTTCCATTTGGAATTTTAAATATAGATGTGCAACATAGAATCTAAATATAGACACACAGAGCACATAAAAATAATTATTTAATTTATTTTTTAAAGAAAACCACATATGCTGATATACTTTACACAAATAATAAAGTCGTATTAATAATAAAGAAAAAATAGTTTTTTCTAGCGGGTGCAGGATTCTATAGTTCATAAATGCCAGTGATGATAGCAAAATAAAGTAAAATGTTACATATTTAATAAATAAGAGAATAAACTGTGATATAATGTGAGAAATGTTGAATACATTTTGGTTTGACTGTATGAATAGCAGCCTATAAACCGCTATCAATCATTTAGACTGATCAATACAGCATAAAGACACTGCTGGGAAACATATTTACCAACATCCAACTCACTATCTGACAGATAAGTTAACAGGTGTGTTATCCAGTACTAACCAGTACAGCTTAACCAACCACTGGCATTGACATATGAATAGCATAAACAGCTGTCAATCAATCAGACTGATATACCGTTATAACCGTTAAACTCTGAAGAGAAACGAAAAGCTTCGCCATTCGGTTAATTCATCAACTACCATCACTAATCACCACACTTTACCTCAGATTACTGCAGCAGGACTCACATTAAGTGCACTAATGTGGAGAAAAGACGAGTTATTAGTAATAAAGCAGCGTTTTCGCTTGACTTACATCTTCAAACAGCGATCCAACGTTGGCGGTGACCAGCAGGATTCCCGCGCCCTGCGCTGTCAGCTTCCCCGCCATCATTAATTAGCTGCTGAGCCGGACTAATGAGCTAATTTGAGCTGTTTCTGGTTCTGGAGTCGAGCAATGGTTCGTGCGGTTAACTAAACGCTGCGGGTTCGAGTCTCGATCAGCTGGGCTCCTGCATACTGCGCGTGTATTACGCGAAATCAGAGCGCGCTGCGTACTCAACACGTCGGGCTTCACTTCTCCGCCGTTCCCGTCATGATTTGAAGAGTTCCCCGGTTTAATCCGCGGCGAGCGCCGGTCTGCGGAGCGCGTTTCGCTGGCGTTCGGTTCGCATTGCTCGCGTTTGTTGAGGGAGGACACGCCGCTGCTGGAGAGAGTCCTGAGCTGCGCTGACGTCACGGAGCCAATGGGAAAACGCGGCTCTTAAAGGGGTAACGCGTTACGGGTGTTGCCGTTTTAAGAGCTATATGTTTCCATTGGCTTAGTGACAGCGAGGGATTTCAAACGGCAACATAGCGGTGCCCCTTTAAGAACCGCGACAGTGTGTGTGTGTGTGTGTGTGTGTGTGTGTGTGTGTGAGAGAGAGAGA
>NW_015624586.1:117438-122252 GCF_001515625.1 Sinocyclocheilus rhinocerous | reverse complement strand
TGTGTGTGTGTGTGTGTGTGTGTGAGAGAGAGAGAGAGAGTGTGTGTGTGTGTGTTAACAAGCATAAAATCATTAAACTGATCAAAATAGACAGTAAATACATGTTTAATGCTAAAAGAGATGTTTATTTTTTTAAGGTATTCTTCAAACTTTCTGTTCAACAGAGAATCTTGAAAAAATATATCCACAATATTAATCAATTTTATTAGTTAATATTCCACAAAAATATGAAGCAGCAACAGAATAATTTCTTTACTAAGCCTGCAAAATATTAATGAATGTAACAATGGGAAAATAAATAAAAGAATAAATGGCTTGCTAAAACAAATATTTTTTTCATTAAATGTAGTTCTGATATTATTTTTGTATGACCTTTCCTCCCTTTATTTGTTATTTCCTTTATTTATTTTTACTTTATTCTTTCTTATTCTTTTATTTATTTTTATATTTATTTATCTATCATTTATCATTGTGTATCTTATTTATTTATTTATTCGTCACAGGAAAAAAAAGATCACTTTAAAATATTTTGCAAAAGAAAACATTTCTTTTAAATTGTAATAATGTTGACAATATTACTCTTTTTTTGGATGGATTTTTGATCAAATCTCTCATAATTGATCAGATCTCTTGATTGGCATGTTGCATGAATTCTGTGAAATAATCTTGAAGTGATTCACATAAGCTAGTGCCTTTGAGTGCTCTCATTTAATCGAAAGTGATGGGATTTCATGCCATCTGTTTATTAACTATTACATCAGTCCATGTATGACAGCAGGCTGGTGATGATTGTGTTGGAGACTAAAGCTGCCGTGTGGCTCAATGGCATTTGGTTGAGGAAAGCAGGAAATTATCACACCGCCACAACATATTCAAAGAGTCCACAGCTGGGACTGACAGCGCATGAGCCGCACGTGTGTGTGTGTGTGTGTGTGTGTGCTATTGTACTAGCCACAGTTTACACTTGATATGCTTGTGCAGCCTCTTCCGACTTGGATTTTACCTGCCTGGCATCCCAGAAAGCCTGTTTGAAGGATGCCCACACTCCTGGAAAACATGTAAATATCAACTTCCTCCAGTGAAAAAGTGTTCTGGTGTGAATCAGGAGAGAAATCTGCACAGATCAAGCAGCGTTTAAACAGCTCTAAACAAATATGTGGCTGGATTTTGATGTGAGAGACAACAGGAGATGCACTTTTTCACTGGAGGAAGCGTTGTTATAGATTATGGACTCCTATTAAAAACATCTTAGTGCTGGATTTGTCTCAGCTTTTGTCTTCTCCAGATGTTAACTGATGGACTGGAGTGCTGTGGATTACTTGTGGATTATTGTGATGTTTTTATCAGCTGTTTGGACTCTCATTCTGACGGCACCCATTCACTGCAGAGCATCCATTGCTGAGACACTGATGCAGTGCTACATTTCTACAAACCTGATTAAGAAACAAACTCGGATGGCCTGAGGGTGAGTTCATTTTCAGCACATTTTCATTTTTGGGTGAACTATTCCTTTAATTGGTCAAAACAATTACCTTTAAAGCAAAATAACTCTATATTGATGCCTTTGAGGTTGCACTTGTTTTCTGTTCATGTGTTTTAGAAGTCTTGAATCTGAACAGGCAGCGCAGCAGTGACACTTCAGACAGAGTTAAATATGTAGATCCATCGCTGAAAACAAAGCAAGAGAATCAATTACATTCAAATGAAAACAGTGCCTTTGAACTCAAGGCTGTTCTTCTGTCATTGTATTACATCAGCGCACAGGGATGTAAAATAGGCCAACTCCCTTCTGAATGAGTCTCAGCAGAGCTTCTAATGGTGATTATTGCAAAATCAGGACGTTAATGCAAACCATCTGACTTATTACACGACTCCGTGCCAAATAAATAAACACATGGACAAGAAACCAGCACAGCTATTGAGACAATCGTTAATTCTTAAAAATAAAGGTGCTTAAAAGCTTCTTCACAGCGATACAATAGAAGAACCATTTTTGGTTCCACAAAGAACCATTCAGTCAAAGCTTCTTTAAAGAACCGTCTCTTTCTTACCTTTTAATAATCTGAAGAACCTTCTTTCGCCACAAAGAAGCTTTTGTGAAACAGAAAGGTTCTTCAGATGTTAAAGGTTCTTTATGGAACCATTTAGATAAAAAAGGTTCTTCTATGGCATCACTGTGAAGCACCTTTATTTTTAAGCGTGTAGACATCAATAATCACAGAATGAAAGCACTAACCACACTGCAAAAAATTAGTTTCTTACTACGTGTTGTGGTCTTGTTTTCCAATACAAATCTTATTCTTAAATCAAAATACATTTACTTAAGAAACAAAATGACTTAACATATTAAGTCTTGTTTTCTAAAAAAACGTCTCAGATTTAAGTGAGTTTATGATTCACTTAAATCCCCCATCAGTGGGGTCAGAAAAATAATCTTGTTTTCCCTTTGAATTAAATTGATTTTTCTGACCCCGTTGGCAGATATTTGTTCTTATTTTAAGCATTTAAATATAGCCTAATTTAAGAATGTATGGATATTTGTACTGGAAAACGAGACAAAAATACTGAGAAAGACATTAATGTTTTGCAGTGTACTCAGTATTTTTGTCTTATTTTTCAGTAAAATATCTAAGCATTCTTAAACCAAGATTTACTTAAGATGCAAAATAACAAATATGACAGATAAAAAGTCTTGTTTTCAGCCAAAATGATCTAAATGAAGTGGGTTTATGCTTAAAATAAAAACAAATATCTCCCACAAAAATAATCTTGTTTTCCCTTTGAATGTAATTTTTCGGACCCCATTGGCGGATATTTCTTAGTGTTATAAGCATAAACTCACTTAATTTTCATACATTTTTCAGAAAGCAAGACTCAAGAATCTGATGTCATTTTGCATTTAAAGTAAAAGCATCTTGATTGAAGAATGTTTAGATGTACTGAAAAACAAGACAGAAATACTAAGACAGAGTCTTTTTCACATTCCTTCATAAAAGTGATTTGATGACTAATGTTAGTATTTTGCATTACACAAAGCTTTCGGTGAGGATATAATAGGACTGTGGGCTGAACACACACGAGTCAGTGGAAATGGAAGTAAAAACACAGTGTGTAAAGGGGTTTGTCTCTCTGTGTAAACACTGATAACATTCCCAGGTAACGTGTACATCTACTGCAAATACTACACTGCTGCCCGGAGCAGGATATCCCAGAGAGAAACACGGCAGGGCGGGGGAAGCCAGATAGAGCCGTTTATTTTAGCATGCCTGAGAGTGTGTGTGTGTGTGTGTGAGAGAGAATGTGTGAGTGTGTGTGTGTGTGTGTGTGTGTGTGTGTGTGTGTGTGTGTGTGTGTGTGTGTGTGTGTGTGTGTGTGTGAGTGTGAGAGAGTGTGTGTGTGTGAGAGAGTGTGTGTGTGACTGTGTGTGTGAGACAGTGTGTGTGTGTGTGTGTGTGTGTAAAAACACGCATGCGCTCACACCCCGCCCACCGCTGCTTGAGTAATGGAAAATCTGATGGAGGAATTCCAGTCTGGGAGAAAAAAATGTGAACTTTCACCCTTCTCTCCGGGCCGACCAGATTTAACCGGCCAAAAATAGAAAAACCTGGAAATCAGCAGCAGCGAGTGTTTTCTCTGTGATTCAGCCCTTCTGAAAGCACAATAAACACTTTCACTTGTGGATCTGAGTCAGAACTGGAGTAACGTGGGAAGCTGAGAGGCTTTGAGTCACATGTTAACTACACCGATGCATTAGTTCAGGAAACACTGTTTGTGTTTCATGTGTTGCCACTTTTTCCTGTTGCTACATGGAACAAATATTCAGTCCACTGACTCTGTCTGGTTTAGCTAAATCTGAGCTTCCTTTGTTTTAAAGACAATATAAAACGACATTTACCACACATTTTACACATGATGTCATGTATTTCTCAGTGAAACAGGATATTCAATGTGGAAAAAGATGTAGGGTAATAAAATAACATTTTTCGTCATTGAATAGTTGTTTCATGTAACAGGAAATACTTGTAATTGCAATTTTTTTAAGACAGGTAATTGCTTTTTATCTCCCAATTCTGAGTTTATAACACAATTCTGAGTTTATATCTCACAATTTTGAGTTTATATCTAATAGTTCTGAAATTATATTTCATTAATTCTGAATTTATACCTCACAATTCGGAGTTTATATCTCACAATTATGAGTTTATGTCTCATAATTCTAAGTTTATATCTGCAATTCTGAGTTTATGTCTCATAATTCTGAGTTTATATTTGCAATTCTGAGTTTTTATCTCATAATTCTGAGTTTTTATCTGCAATTCTGAGTTTATGTCTCATAATTCTAAGTTTATATCTGCAATTCTGAGTTTGTCTCATAATTCTAAGTTTATATCTGCAATTCTGAGTTTGTCTCGTAATTCTGAGTTTATATTTGCAATTCTGAGTTTTATCTGCAATTCTGAGTTTATATCTGCAATTCTGGGTTTGTCTCATAATTCTGAGTTTATATCTGCAATTCTGAGTTTGTCTCGCAATTCTGAGTTATATCTGCAATTCTGAGTTTGTCTCGCAATTCTGAGTTATATCTGCAATTCTGAGTTTGTCTCGCAATTCTGAGTTATATCTGCAATTCTGAGTTTGTCTCGTAATTCTAAGTTTATATCTGCAGTTCTGAGTTTGTCTCGTAATTCTGAGTTTATATTTGCAATTCTGAGTTTTATCTGCAATTCTGAGTTTTTATCTCATAATTCTGAGTTTTATCTGCAATTCTGAGTTTTTATCTCATAATTCTGAGTTTTATCTGCAATTCTGAGTTT
>NW_015624586.1:115458-116006 GCF_001515625.1 Sinocyclocheilus rhinocerous | reverse complement strand
CGTAATTCTGAGTTTATATCTCGTAATTCTGAGTTTATATCTCGTAATTCTAGGTTTATATCTCATAATTCTGATCTTATATCTGCAATTCTGAGTTTATGTCTCATAATTCTAAGTTTATATCTGCAATTCTGAGTTTGTCTCATAATTCTAAGTTTATATTTGCAATTCTGAGTTTGTCTCGTAATTCTGAGTTTATATTTGCAATTCTGAGTTTTATCTGCAATTCTGAGTTTTTATCTCATAATTCTGAGTTTTATCTGCAATTCTGAGTTTATATCTGCAATTCTGGGTTTGTCTCATAATTCTGAGTTTATATCTGCAATTCTGAGTTTGTCTCGCAATTCTGAGTTATATCTGCAATTCTGAGTTTGTCTCGTAATTCTAAGTTTATATCTGCAGTTCTGAGTTTGTCTCGTAATTCTGAGTTTATATTTGCAATTCTGAGTTTGTCTCGTAATTCTAAGTTTATATCTGCAGTTCTGAGTTTGTCTCGTAATTCTGAGTTTATATTTGCAATTCTGAGTTTTATCTGCAATTCTGAGTTT
>NW_015624586.1:112760-114600 GCF_001515625.1 Sinocyclocheilus rhinocerous | reverse complement strand
GCAATTCTGAGTTTATATCTCATAATTCTTATTTTATAACTCGCAATTCTGAGGTTATACACTAACTCGCAATTCTGAGTTTATATCTGCAATTCTGAGTTTGTCTCGCAATTCTGAGTTATATCTGCAATTCTGAGTTTGTCTCGTAATTCTGAGTTTATATTTGCAATTCTGAGTTTTATCTGCAATTCTGAGTTTTTATCTCATAATTCTGAGTTTTATCTGCAATTCTGAGTTTTTATCTCATAATTCTGAGTTTTATCTGCAATTCTGAGTTTTTATCTCATAATTATCTGCAATTTCTGCAATTCTGAGTTTATATCTGCAATTCTGGGTTTGTCTCGCAATTCTGAGTTTATATCTGCAATTCTGAGTTTGTCTCGCAATTCTGAGTTATATCTGCAATTCTGAGTTTGTCTCGTAATTCTAAGTTTATATCTGCAGTTCTGAGTTTGTCTCGTAATTCTGAGTTTATATTTGCAATTCTGAGTTTTATCTGCAATTCTGAGTTTTTATCTCATAATTCTGAGTTTTATCTGCAATTCTGAGTTTATATCTGCAATTCTGGGTTTTATCTGCAATTCTGAGTTTATATCTCATAATTCTTATTTTATAACTCGCAATTCTGAGGTTATACACTAACTCGCAATTCTGAGTTTATATCTGCAATTCTGAGTTTATTTCTGCAAATCTGATAAATCTCAATTCTGAGCTTATATCTCATCATTTGAGTTTATATCTCATAATTTTGAGTTTATATCTTATAATTCTGAGTTTATATCTAAATTCTGAGTTTATATCTCATAATTCTGAGTTTATATCTCACAATTCTGAGTGTATATCTTATAATTCTGAGTTTATATCTTAATTCTGAGTCTATATCTCATAATTTAGAGTCTATATCTCATAATTCTGAGTTTATATCTCACAATTCTGAGTTTATATCTCAATTCTGAGTTTATATCTCGCAATTCTGAGTTTAAATCTCAATTATGAGTTTATATCTCATAATTTTTTAGTTTATATCTCAATTTTGAGTTTAAATCTCAATTCTGAGCTTATATCTCATCATTTGAGTTTATATCTCATAATTTTGAGTTTATATCTTATAATTCTGAGTTTATATCTAAATTCTGAGTTTATATCTCATAATTCTTATTTTATAACTCGCAATTCTGAGGTTATACACTAACTCGCAATTCTGAGTTTATATCTGCAATTCTGAGTTTATTTCTGTAAATCTGAGTTTATATCTCACAATTCTGAGTTTATATCTCACAATTCTGAGTTTATATCTCACAATTCTGAGTTCCCTTTCAAGGTAACTTCGAGCTGCATCCTCTAGGGGTCGCTATTGGGAACACCTTCAGTGTGACCGGTGTCTGAAGCATATATCTAAAAACGACAATAACATTGGCCGGCGACAGCCTATGACATCATTACCCTGCGCTATCACAGTATAAAAGGGCGTCAGGAGAACACGTCATCCTCTTCTTTGTCTTCACTGACCGTTTGTTTAGGAGGCGGCTTGTGCTCATTGTGATGCATTCGCGGGACTACTGAGGGGGATGTGAGTATTTCATCATTTACCCGAGTTTGTAGATAGCGATGCATTCGCGGCAGCAGTTTTCGTTCGTGCTTGATTTCCGAGGTAATCTAGCGGTTGGGCGGTGCGTGTTTAGCTCCCACGGGAGCTGAATGCATGCTGCGCGTCGCGGTGAGAACATGGAAAGGACCTGACGGGAATTTCTCCCTATCAGTAATTTCCTTTTGTTTATATAGGAAATGTATAGTGTGGATCTGTCTGCAGTTATTGGACAGATGGTTTATATCATGTCCT
>NW_015624586.1:112479-112750 GCF_001515625.1 Sinocyclocheilus rhinocerous | reverse complement strand
GGCTTTTCAGGCTGATCTGCTGAAAGACCTGGATAAAGGCAGGGTCTATCCCCTGATGAGGTGGCTGAGTTGCGTCGCACCATGGATCTTGCTTTCCGTGCCACTAAGCAGGCCGCCACTGCCATTGGCAGATCCCAAAAAAAATGGCAGCCATGGTGGTTACGGGGAGACATCTGTGGGTGAGTCTGGTGGATATCGGGTCAAAAGAGAAGGGCTTTCTTCTTGATGCGCCAGTTGCCCCTTCTGAGCTTTTCGGCACTTCCGTCGAGAC
>NW_015624586.1:107197-112256 GCF_001515625.1 Sinocyclocheilus rhinocerous | reverse complement strand
ACCGTTGACCAGTTTTTCTAAGGAACTAGCTGTAGGTCGAGCCCACTCTAGGCTGAGAGCTGGGTGTTATGCTCCCTCAGCTAGGTAACTTACTGCTAGCCATTCCAGCATTATACCATGAGGATGAGTTGGTGACTTCTCAGACATATTGTTCTTGGGATGTGCCATTTCCATCTATGGACTGTTCCTTCAGAGTGCCACGAGGGCCCCTTAGAGCGGTATCTTTAAAATCCATGATATGGTAAGTGAGCACGCGAAGTCCCTGTGCACTATCTAAAATCCACACTGTGGTAAGTTTGCATATCAAACATTTTGCGTTCTTTCTAAAATCCTGTATGGTAGGGGCTACGCACGGCGGCTTTGTGCCCTTTCTTTGGGTCGGTTAGGCCCCGGTTCCACCTTGGGCACCACTCCACCTATGTATCCTCATGATACCTACTTTAACAGGGTGTTGCTACTACGGGTCTGTTGAGACAGTTCCTTCAGCAAGCTCATGCAGAGCAAGCGGTAGCCCCCTGGGTGACAGGCCAAGAGCTAATACGATTCTAGGCACTTGGTCGTATCCCCTTAAAGGAATCTCTTCCTGATTCCAAGCCTTTGAGCTCTACCCTGGGCCCAGGAGTCCTGGCCCTAACAGGTAGGTTTTTTTGGGGTATGTAGCTTAGGCCTTTGGCCGTAGGGGGAAATGTCACTGACAGCCATCTAACGTCCCAGGGGCAACTCCCTTAAAGCTTTGGTAGAGTTGGTACTTAGTGCTCGCCTGTGGTTTGGCATGCACTCCCCTCAGCATGGTGGCATGGGTATACTGTTCCCCATAGCGACCCCTAGAGGACGCAGTTCGTAGTTCCCTTGAAAGGGAACGTCTCAGGTTACGTATGTAACCATGGTTCCCTGAGTAGGGAACGAGACACTGCATCCTCTAGTTTCCCTGCCATGCTACGGACACAAGCTTCAGACGAAGAAGCGGATGATGTGTTCTCCTGAGTTTATAAATCATAATTCTGAATTTATATCTCATAATTCTGAGTTTATATCTCACAATTCTGAGTTTATATCTCACAATTCTGAGTTTATATCTCGCAATTCTGAGTTTTTATCTCATAATTCTGATCTTATATCTCATAATTCTGAGTTTATATCTCGTAATTCTGAGTTTATATCTCGTAATTCTTAGTTTTTATCTAATAATTCTGAGTTTATATCTCATAATTCTTAGTTTATATCTCATAATTCTGAGTTTATATCTTATAATTCTTAGTTTATATCTCATAATTCTGAGTTTATATCTCACAATTCTGAGTTTATATCTTGCAAATTCCTATATACATTATAGGCAACATCTCAGCTGCTAACCAGAGATATTAAAGATAACTAAAACTAAAACGATACTGTAAAAAGCACGTCCTTTGCATGAGACGATAAACTCAGGTCCAGACTCTCTGTGGTCATTAAAAATCCCAGGATGTCCTTCGAAAAAGTGTAGTGGCCAAATTTGCCCATTGGCCTCTGACCATCATGGCCTCCTAACAATCCTTATATCTACGGATTGGCTTCATCACTTTGTCTCCTCTCCATCAATAAGCTGGTGTTCTGGCGCACTATGCTGCCGTCGCGTCATTCAGGTGGATGCTGCACACTAACAGTATCTCAATGATACTAAAACGAGAGCATCTTCTGCAGAGTCTCTCTGTGTTTCTGTAATCCTGGAGATTCAGCGACTGAGAACAGAAGATTTTCCTCTGGGTTCGTTCTTTGAGTCTGTGTGTGGAGTAAATCAGAACAGACCCGTGTTCAGCTGTGTCTATTTTCTGACTCTGGAGGCTCCAATTAACCTCGCATGTGATTTTAATTTGGCTGATGCACAAAGTCTCTGTTTCCAGCTTTAGCTGAGCCGTAAATCGGTGACATATTTCTGCTATTCCTGCGGGTTTGCGCTCAGAGTGACTGTCCTATTTCAGCTCTCACAGGACACCCGTAATATCAGCTCCCTGCACCCGTGATTATTTTGGAAAGAAAATTAACCGTGTGGCCTACATTTTACTTATAAATATAAACTCATAAATGTAACATGCCTCTGAACATATACCACAATACATCAATCCAGGTCAGATCCTTACGGATGAAGCTCACAAAACACGTGCACATCATATTTCACCCCAAAATCCAAACAAATACTTACAAATATAAATAAAAGCATATTTTAAGGAACATGTAGCTTTTTCATCGCTAACTAAAACTAACACTAAAACTGTTTAAAAAAATGTAAATAAATGTTAACTGAAATAAAATAAAATATACAGTATATATCAACATTTCTTGCAATTTTAAATAAAAAAAAATATAAATAAAAATTGATAAAAATAGATGAATATTTTTGAAAATTTGGGGAATATAAATGTGATTGTTGATGGACTAAATTAATGAAAAATATTACAATGCAAAAAGGTTCATTTTTTATATTATGCAAAATAGAAGTTAGACTTATTGTGAGATTTACTGTTATAATTTAGATCAGTATATTATCGGTCAAAGGTTTAAATTTTTTTTTTCATGTTTTGGAAAGAAGTCTCTTCTGTTCACCAAGACTGCATTTATTTGATCAAAAATACTGTAAAAACAGTGAAATATTTTTACTATTTAAAACAGCTGTTTTCTATGTGAATATCTGTTAAACTGTCATTTATTTCTGTGATCAAAGCTGTATTTTCAGCATCATTACTGCAGTCTTCAGTGTCACATGATCTTCAGAAATCATTCTAATTTAAAGAAAATACTTTCAGAAATAAGTTTATTTATTTCAGCTACATGATTTGGGTAATTATATATGACACACATTTCGAAACTAAACTGGGAAGCATACAGTCTTGTAGAAAGTAAGTAAGTTAACTGTCATGGTAGCTGTCAGGATGTCCTGATCTTTCAGCCCCTAATGGACACTGATGATACTACAACTAACCTGCAGAGTATTTACATGACACTTACACTACAGCATCTACTACATTACAACGAACCTCCTGAGCTCATACTGCCATCATTGTTTTATAAAGAGACTCATAGCTGAAAGTTTATTTAAATGTTGTGAACTGAAATGTTTCCTGAAAGTACCAGTACAGATATGAAGAATGAGCAATGAAAGCTACATTAGGTTACAATACAGAAAAAGAGACATTCATGAAGAGATCTCATTCACACACACATGAGGATGTGAAGAAACACACACACACACACACTCTCTCTCTCTCTCTCACACACACACACACACACACACACACACACACACTGCAGTACAAACTCTGTGCGGTTCTGAGAAACATCAGCAGATCAACACCAACCCACAACCATTGATGAAACTATGAAAAACACTGACAAGAAAAAAGCCATCTGAGTGCATTACAGTGCTGAGCATATTATGAAGTTTATAATTAATGAAAAAATATAACAATGCAAAAAATATAAGCAAAATGCAAATATAAATTCTCCTTTTTAGGTGACATGGATATATTATGAGATTATAATTCTAGTAAATATATTTTACTTCAAACTGAGGCAGTTTAGAAAATACAACTAAAACTGCTTATCAAGGCTGCATTTATTTGATCAAAAATACAGTAAAAATAGTGAAATATTATTACAATGTAAAACAGCTGTTTTCTATGTGAATATCTGTTAAACTGTAATGTATTTCTGTGATGCGCAGCTGTATTTTCAGCATCATTACTCCAGTCTTCAGTGTCACATGATCTTCAGAAATCATGAAAGTATTAAGTTCTTATTAATTACATTTGCACAATAAAACGTTAACTAATATAATAAAGAATCAATCATACATGCATTTGATATAAAAGAGGCTGATATTTTATTAGTGCTCTAATGTCAGTTTCAGTTTAATACCAGCAGATGGAGCCACTCAAACACAGAAACACACTTCCCTTCATTCAGTGATTTCTGGATCAGACTCTGAATCCATCAGCTTTACTTGATTCTCCATTAAAACTCAGTCAATTATCTCTAACAAAGAGAATATTGAACTTGACAAGCCAAAAGAACAATTAAATACAGACAGACAGCCGGATGGATGGATGGACGGATAGATAGATATAGACTATCACTATGAAAGTTTTTAAAATTTGTATTTTTGCAAAAATGTTTTTCTGTTTTAATGTTTATTTTCATATTATATTATATTTTTATATATTATATTTTTAATGTATTTTTCAGTACAGAGAAGCAAAAAATAAATAAAAAATAAATTAATTATATATACATATATATATATATATATATATATATATATTTTATTTTTTTATTTTTTTATTTTTTTTATGAATGCTAAATAGGTTGTAAACAGTGAAATTGTTGAATTAAATATTTTATATTTGATTTAATTTCAGTTAACATTTATTTAATTTCAAATAATATTTATTTTTTTTTAGTTTTAGTTAACTATAACACATGAGCCATGAAACAAGGATTGCAAGTTACTATATGTATGACCAAAAACATTAATATTAATCATAAGAGAGAGAACTGACATAGGGTTTTATTTATTTTTTTTTTTTTTTATAAATGCTAAATAGGTTGTAAACAGTGAAATTGTTGAATTAAATATTTTATATTTTATTTAATTTCAGTTAACATTTATTTAATTTCAAATAATATTTTTTTTTTTTTAGTTTTAGTTAACTATAACACATGAGCCATGAAACAAGGATTGCAAGTTACTATATGTATGACCAAAAACATTAATATTAATCATAAGAGAGAGAACTGACATGGGGTTTTGACATAATACTTCTGCTTCAAATGTAAAGGTACAGTTCCATTTTTTAGTGTCTAATTAAATGTTAAAGAGAAATTTCTAGAATGTTGTAACAAAAGATCAAAGCTGATAGAAGTCTGAGTGAAGAGCCAGTGATTCATTACGTGACATACTTTAAGAATGACGAACTGAACGCCGGGTGAGTTTGAGTCACGGCATTTCTTTCTGTACCTGATCAGACTGAGACGTGATTCACACATACACACACACTCACTCATACACACACACACACACTCACTC
>NW_015624586.1:104970-107161 GCF_001515625.1 Sinocyclocheilus rhinocerous | reverse complement strand
CACACTCACTCACTCACTCACACACACACACTCACTCACTCACTCACACTCTCCGACACACCCACACTCACACACACTCACTCACTCACTCTCACACACACACACACACACACACACACACACACACTCACTCACTCACTCACTCACTCCGACACACTCACACACACACACACACACCTGTAACTGTGATGTGCTCATAAAAGCACTGGAATCTTAATAAAGTCTCCAGTGTGTGTCACACTTTAATCTGAAGCCCTCGAGCAGCTGTCTGTCTTTAAGACGTTCACAATGAAACACAACACGGTCAATCCATCCCGCTCTTCACGAGTTTGACAAGGCTTCACTGCCGTTCCTATCCCTGTCTCCCAGCGCAAATATTTACACAGCCTGTTTGCTTTTGTTAGCATTTGAACCTATTTTGAGGAGGATCTCAGCATGTATGGCTGGGTTTGGGGGATGGGAGCAGAAGAGCTTCATTATATTCCTCCTGCGGCTTGAAGAGGCTTCAGTCGTGAGTCTATTTAAAGCTCAGCTCACCTCTGTCCTCGTCTCTTTTCCCATCCGCGCTCTCTGATCCTTCCAACGCTATTCAGATCCCTGTGTTATCATTCACAGAACACAAAACAACATGTTTAGCAGAGTGTTTATGATTCACTTTTCCTGTATAACAGATGTATAGTATGACAGGAGCTGTCAAGATTCAAAAACACCACAAAAGCACCATTTTAGTAACACAACAGTCATTCATGAATATTTTCCAAGTATTCTGATGTTTTGCATGAGGAACAGACATCATTTACTGAAAATATGGACTTATTCACATCAGGGTTATTATAGTTAGCTACAGCTACAACCATAAAACCATTTTTGTTATAAACAAAAACAACAAACTTTAACTTATTTCATTTCAGCTAGTTGCCAAAGAAACAAATCTAGTTGTATTTACTTTAATCTGATGTACAAAAATAACTAAACTAACTAAATCTAAAACTGAACCAATAATTAACACAAAAATTTGCAGACGTATTAAAAAACAAAAAAATTATAAAAATAACAAAAACACACAACAAAATCTCTAAAACTTTAACCAAAAAAAGTAAATGAAAAAATATAAACGAATTTTTAATGAATAATTTTTCATTTAGTTTAACTTGATGTAGCCTACTTAACTAAAATATAAAAACTAAAATAACTAAAACTGAAATAGAAAGGAATAAAAACTCTAGACATATTTAAAAAGCTAATAAAAAGGACAAAAACACAATAAAAATGACTAAAGAAAGTAAAATAAAAATATAAAAATACAACTAATTGAAACTATTAATAAAAACTATTAATAGTTTTTCATTTAGTTTAACTTTATGTAATAAAATAAATAAAATATTGATACCAAAATAGCTAAAACTGAAATAAAATTGAATACAATTACAGACATATTAAAAAACAAAATAAAAATTACTAAAACTTCAACAAAAATAAATAAATAAAATGAAAACACACACTCACTCACTCACACTCTCTCTCTCTCACACACACACACGCACACACACACACTCACACAGACTCTACAGTACTGAATTACAATGACAGAAGACGTCAATAAGATGCTCACGCTCAGATCAATACAGCAGAGCAGGGCTTGAAAGAGAAAAGCAGAAGAAAAGATTCATATAAGATGTTGGACAGCATCCAAAGACCTGGGTTTGTTTTACTAGCGCCGCACCCTCCGTTACTGAACATACACACACATATTATATATATACAGTATATATATATATACACACACACACATACACTCACACTTCCAGACAGCTGTATGTATATAATATATATGTATATACACATTGATATTTGGGGAGGCTTTTAGTTTTCAGCTTAGAATATTAAATATTATTCCTTTCATGTATTTTTTCGAGAAAGAAAGAAAGAAAAACATTTACTTTCATTAAAAGTTTAAACTAAAACACTAAATAAAATGAATAAAAACAACACAAACTTAAAGGGGTCATATGATGCTATTTCAAGTTTTTCTTTCTCTTTGGAGTGTTACAAGCTCTTGGTGCATAAAGAAGATCTGTAAAGTTGCAAACACTAAAGTCTCAAATCCAAAGAGATATTCTTTATAAAAGTTAAGAGTTAACCACGCCTACCTAAAACGGCTCGTTCTAACACGCCCCCACATGTCTACGTC
>NW_015624586.1:84271-104837 GCF_001515625.1 Sinocyclocheilus rhinocerous | reverse complement strand
CATCACAGTATGGTAAGGGGCGTAACATTTCTGTCACATGCTTGAGGTATTCGGCCAATCACAACTCACTGGATAGCTGGCCAATCAGAGCACACCTCGCTTTTTCAGACCGATGAGCTTTGTAAAAAAAAAAAAAAGCTCATAGAGGAGAAACAATAATGTACAGTATGTGGAAAATAATGTGTTTTTTTAACCTTAAACCGCATAAACACATTTCATTACACCAAATACACAAAATAATGTTCTTTTTAGCAGCATCATATGACCCCTTTAAAAACAAACACAAAAATTGAAAACACAATAACAATGAATGAACAACAAAAAATTAAAATAAAGTATATTTTTTTCATTATGACATTCTTTTCTTGACATTTAGACACATAAACCCCCCAATGTCTATTAGTGTAAGGCAAAAATAATATACTAATATATGATATAATAATAATACACTAAAGAACCCATCCAAATCTCTCTATAAAACTGATATAAATTCAGTTCAGTACAACAAACATTACCACAATGTAAAAATTAAACTACACTTCGAATTGTGCACTTAATTATTAACTTTTCTCTGCATTACTGTAATAAGATTTTTTTTTGTCACTGTCAATGACAATATGAAAATAACATCTCAATGCAAAAATAAATAAATACATCTTAAAGGTCCTTCCATGCATGCATGCATCCTTCTCTTTATGCATAATTTCTTATGTTTTGCTGAGATATGGACATTTCTACAGTTCTCCTGACATGGATCTGTTTAGTCATGAGCGCAGGAAATTAAACCATAAACTCAGCAGAATGAAAACCACCAGCTTCATGAATGATGATGATGATGACGGCAGTGAGGAAGGCTTTCATGACGAGTCAAACCGCTGGATTTGATGAGTCAGAATGAGTTTCTGTGGTCTGAAGGACTTTAGAAGAGCAGCTGTGCTTTAGGTCTCTCTCAGCTGGTTAATCAGAGCCTGTTCTTCTGACGTTTAACACAAACTAACATTAACTATGTAGTGCATTTCTCGCCTACACAAGTGTGTTTTTAGATCAACAATGCCAAAGGCTCATCAGATCAGAGCGTCTGTGGGGAGAAGCAGCAGCTCAGAGACACCAGAACAGCTCAGATTTCATCACGATAAGAGGTCTGAGCTGGAGAAGAGCTCATGCCACACACAGACCCATCCAGACCTGGGCCCGTATTCACAAAACATCTTCAGGCTGAAAGTAGCTCAAAACTCACAGATTGAGAAGAAAATCTTAAAAATAATGGGCGTGTCAGTCCTAAATTTAGGACTACTACATTTTTGTTCTAGGAGTATTTCACAAAGCGTTTTCGCACTAAAACTAGCTCTTAAATCTGTGAAAGGTTAGGAGCAGTGATCAGGAGTCCTAAGCCACAAACTATCCTAAAATAGCTGTTGCCAGCAATCTGCCTCGGAACAGAAACATTTTAGAGATATTTGACGATAATGAGCTTTTAAATAGGTATCGCCTTTGGTTTTGGAGGTTATCCCAACTCCAGATTTCCCTTTGATTATATCCTTGTTTTCATTAAGCAGCTGGACAAGAAGTAACATCTGTTCTTGCGTCGTTTAGTCTACTTCTACTTACATTTGTGATTTTGTACAGAAATAAGTATACGGTTTACACAGCTCCTTTCCATCCAACCCAGCACAATAAAATAAAATAAGTAAATAATCATAGTATCATAACAGTCTGAAGTTACATTAAAATAAAAGATCTTATAATGTAATATTCTACATTGAATATTCTACTCTGAAATGATTTTCTTTTCAGCCGTCATGTATCTCTCTTTTAAATCATCTTCAGCCATTCAATTCATCATGGTAAAATCAACTCCTGTCCAAAACTTTTCTTGTTGGATAGCCAGTTTCACTCAAATATATGGCACAATGTGAGTGAACTTGGTTGTGAATGCAGTTTCCTACTGACATTAAAAAATCACCTAGAGATACAAACCATCAACACCTGAAAGTGACTAACACGTTTTACATTGTAATAATATCTCACAATTTTTTTGCTGTATTTTTGATAAATGCAGCCTTGTTGATCAGAAGATATAAAAACATTACAAATCTTACCGACCACAAACCTTGTAATGCTAATTGTTTAACAATACATGACATTTACAGGTGCATCTCAATAAATTAGAATGATCATCACAATTAAAAGAACCAAAGACATAAACTACTTCAGTCTGTGTGCATTGAATTTATTTAATACACGAGTTTCACAATTTGAGTTGAATTACTCAAATAAATGAACTTTTCCACGACATTCTAATTTATTGAGATGCACCTGTAAATTGAGTTCCAAATCTGTAGATATGACCAGTTTGCATTCCTTTAGTTTAGTCGTGTGTGTGTGTGTGTAGTCAGCTGAGTGAACTAACAGACCAAACACAGGTCAAGACTTTAGTTACACACATAAGCCTCACTTTTGCAAGTAGGTCTGATTACACAACAGCAGAAATCATCAAGAGCTCTGCAGTGTTGAAATCAATCAGTCTTTCTCAACACAATCAGTGCAATGTCTTTCATAAACGGAAACCAACTCATCTGCCAATTAGCTTTTTCAAATCTATCAATAAAATGAAAGGTTAAATGCAGCCAATCGAATGTTTAAAGGGCCGTATGAAGCTCTGAAGAGGAGTAGGACGCTGTCTATTTTAGCCTTCCTTCTCATCCAAGTCAAACAGTAAAGTACATGATGTTAACCACAGTTTGTGAATGCAAACCACTCATTTGAGGCTCTACAAATGTTGCGTCATGAGCTGTCAACACGCTTTCACATTTAACACAAAGGCACAAGCTTTGTTTAGGCAATAGCTATGAAAAGCATCGGGTTTGATAGCAAACGACAGACGAGTGTAATAAACGAGAGGTCAGCAAGTGCCTCATTTACCTTTAACCACACGTGCAAAAGAGCATTGCTTTTATATTTTATTCTATTTACAGCACATTAAAAAAACTCCACCGTGTCGTGCCGTAGCAGATATAAAGCGCTCGACGCCCGCAGGTCTGTCCAGCGTCACAGCAGACACACAGATATTCAAGCCCACATACAGCTGCACTCATTCAGCACACACACGATCACTAACACACTGCTTTTTATGCTTTAATAAAAGAAACGGTGCATAGGAGCGTACAGTTCTCTCCAGATCTCCAGTGGAACATTTCATAAAGGAGGAAAGCAACGTAAACTGGGCTAAACGTGAGAATACAGTGTACACAACTTCCTGTAAGCATCCTTTAATCGTAAAAACTAAAAATCACCTCAAAAGCGATGGGTTGGCTCCTCCGAGAGTCTGCAAACTCGAGTTAGTGTTCACAGCAGGCCACCAAGGTACGGATAAAGTGCTTCTCTTAACGTGACACATTAAATAATTAAAGCAAAACATCACATAATCAAGAGTGAAAAAGAGGATGGAGAGACATACGAGAGATATATTTCTTGGAGAGGACAGAGAAAGTGAAGCGACTGACATACTGCATGGTGTAAGACCTACATGATGCAAAAAAGGAATTTCACATTTTCATAATCTGAAGAAACAGACACAGTAAGACTTGTCGTTTTGTATTATAATACGGATATTCGTCGTTCCGTTTGGATCCTAAACGGACGTCAGAGTCATAAGAAACAGCAGCAGTGAGATCTTACAGGAGGCCAGTCACCGGTCGAGTGCTTTTTTTTTTGTGAATAAATACATTCGGATTTAGTGTCGAGCTACTTGTTCTAATATCATGTACGTCCTAAAAAACAAACAAATGAAAGATGGAGAGACAAACGGGGGAATTGTTCGCTCCGAGGTTCCCACATTCTCCTCGTGGCCCCTCGAACACAGTCCGCGCATCGCCTTTTCTTCCAACAGCCGCGTGTGGAGGGAAATAAAGCACCTTCCCTCATGATATCCGTGGCAAACGAAGGCGCTCTCCGTCCGGGGAGATCGCCAAATCCTGGGAGCACCTGCAAAACCCTGAATGACAGCCAGTCCATTGCCATCCATGTCCTCTGCGGAGAGAAAACAAACAGATACATGAATAGACAGAACAGTATTCAGTACTGAGAAAAATGCAATTAATTGCATTATTTAAACGCAGTATTTGCATGCACTGTGCATTGATATGCTTATTTGAGAATGACGTCAACATGCTAAAAACAAATCATTGGGAGTTTGTTGTGAGTCAAGGATTTTATGTAAAGAGAATACAAAAATGCATGCATAAAAGGTGCATGGATAAAAACGCACAAATTTAGCAAAAAATGCATGCATATAAAAACACACAAATGAAGCATAAAAATGCACAAATGTTACACAAAAATGCATGCATAAAAAAATGCACAAATGATGCATAACGATGCACTGAAGTTTGGATCCGCAGACATGTAGTCATGCAAAGCACAGTGGTAGATGTGACTAAATATGGCTGGAGGCAAATTCGGGAGTCCAAACACTGGCAGTGGGAGCGGTTTGTGAACTTGAGCCAATATTGAACCAAGACTGCATCTGATCCTCAATAAACATGAGGTGACCTAGCAATCTCCAAAGAAACTGAAGCCATGGGAACCAACCGGGAATTTAAAGACATTTCTATGCAAAACAGAAATGAAGCCTACTGTTTTCAATAACTTTTAGAGATCATGAAATTGAAAGAAAATGTGCACCTAAAAACACAATTGAACAAAGAACAGTAAAGCTTGAAGTACACTTTCTTTTGTTACACGTACACAAGGGTATATGTAAGGTGCACCTTCAATATTAACATACGTAATATACGTGCATTGCCTGATTTTTTCTAACCGTGTGCAATCTGTACGTTTAGAAAGCACATGCACCTTGAATATTTTTGGAGACAAATACACAAACAGATATTAGGCCTGCATGATTAATCAAAATAAATAAATAAATTAAATAAATAAATATACGTGCTACGTGTTTTAGAGTTTCAGAGTAAGTTTATTTCAGTCAAAATAAACGTTCGGTGGTTTAATTTTAATTTATTCATTATAAAACATTAAACCACTAAACTTTTATTTATGTTAGGTAAATTGAGAGACTGTAAAATAAAAATGTATATATATTTATATAATTTTACCTAAATAGTTTATTTGTTTACAATAATAATATCGTTATAATAATACTAATATTTTACTTAGGAATAACAATAATTATTATTAATGAATTAATGAATATTAATAACAACAACAATTATTATATAGTCATATTTACATATAAATCACAAAATTTTGGGCCAAAATGTGCAACCCAACAAATAAAGCAAAACTATTGATTTTTTTTTTATCGCAATTGCAATTTTGGTCCACAAGGTGTCGACACTGGCCCAAGGCCATTGTTTTACATCTTTAAAATAAACAATATACAGATCAACAACAAAAACAACACACAATTTTATCGCTTCTAGAGAGAAATAGCACAGATACTGGGCAAAGATTAAACTTTCTAGAGCGCATGGCTCGAGCGCGCGGAATACTTTGAAAGCGATCTGCTGTACGTCAAAACTAAAGTATGCTATGCTTGTCATTTCACACAAAGAAAGACCAGAGACTCACCTAAGTTTCGCAGTGAGTCAGCAGAGATGTGATTTCGGCACTCATGTGTCCCACCGCCTTGGCGGCCTCCATGATGGCACGGCGGTACATCCCTTTCTTTTTGCGGTTGAAGCGTGACCTGAAGAATTCGCGGAATGGCGAGAGTTTGGCAACCGAGAGTTGGGAGGTGGTGGGAGAACCGAACCAGGAGACTTTAGCTTCGGGCCAGGGAGCATGGACCTCGCCTTCTTCTCTACGAGTACCGCTAATACTGAGTATCCGCGCAGGCCACCAAGGAAATCCGTGGATCTTCCCCCAAACAACATCACCCACTGTTACGCCGTGACCTTCCTCGGTCACGCATTTAGTCATGCTGCGAGTGTGCAGTCGTACGGTGAGAGGCGGAACAGTCTTACTTTCCCCTTGAGAGGAAGACGAGACTGCGATATCGTCGCCTGGAGCGAGGTCGCAGATTTCCGGCGACGTTCCGTCGGAGCTGAACGACTTGGACTCGTCTAGACTGTCACTGCTGCACACGGAGAGGCTCGACGAGTCCGCTTTCCTCTTCCGGAAGTTGATGAGTAAAGTCAAGTCTCCGTGCCGTTCCACTTCCTCGCCTGACCAAAGCTCTAGCGAATTCTTCTCCGCACCATCTTCAGACTGAGAGTTGGGAACTCTAGGACTTTTCCTCCGAACGCCGTCCACTAGTTCCGCCTCGTAAGTGGACACCTGCTCCGCTCCGTCGGCCCGGGATCTCAAGCGTATCTTGGGCGAAGGGGCGTCCGGATTACTCAACTTTGGGAGCTTGAGTTTGGGAATTGAAATGGTAAGACCCGTTCGGATGGTGTCTACAGGAGATTGCACGACTTTTTGGGATTCCTTGGAAGCGTTTTGCTCTCCGTGGCCGTTCTGCAGAAGCTGCTTCGGGCAGAAAGGTTTGACAGAACCGTGAACCCTCGAGGGGATCTTCATCACTTCGCCTTTGCCTTGTGGAGTGCTATAAGAGATCTTAATCACGGGACTATGGGGAACGATGTCCCCTTTGGGAAGCTTCTCGTCGTCTTTCTTGTCCTTGCGGAAGCGTTTGCTGTCATAGACCGTTGATTCCTCTCGTCTCTTTGACTCTTTGTTGTTGTTGTCTCCGACAGATACTGGGCAAAGATTAAACTTTCTAGAGCGCATGGCTCGAGCGCGCGGAATACTTTGAAAGCGATCTGCTGTACGTCAAAACTAAAGTATGCTATGCTTGTCATTTCACACAAAGAAAGACCAGAGACTCACCTAAGTTTCGCAGTGAGTCAGCAGAGATGTGATTTCGGCACTCATGTGTCCCACCGCCTTGGCGGCCTCCATGATGGCACGGCTGTACATCCCTTTCTTTTTGCGGTTGAAGCGTGACCTGAAGAATTCGCGGAATGGCGAGAGTTTGGCAACCGAGAGTTGGGAGGTGGTGGGAGAACCGAACCAGGAGACTTTAGCTTCGGGCCAAGGAGCATCGACCTCGCCTTCTTCTCTACGAATACCACTAATACTGAGTATCCGCGCAGGCCACCAAGGAAATCCGTGGATCTTCCCCCAAACAACATCACCCACTGTTACGCCGTGACCTTCCTCGGTCACGCATTTAGTCATGCTGCGAGTGTGCAGTCGTACGGTGAGAGGCGGAACAGTCTTACTTTCCCCTTGAGAGGAAGACGAGACTGCGATATCGTCGCCTGGAGCGAGGTCGCAGATTTCCGGCGACGTTCCGTCGGAGCTGAACGACTTGGACTCGTCTAGACTGTCACTGCTGCACACGGAGAGGCTCGACGAGTCCGCTTTCCTCTTCCGGAAGTTGATGAGTAAAGTCAAGTCTCCGTGCCGTTCCACTTCCTCGCCTGACCAAAGCTCTAGCGAATTCTTCTCCGCACCATCTTCAGACTGAGAGTTGGGAACTCTAGGACTTTTCCTCCGAACGCCGTCCACTAGTTCCGCCTCGTAAGTGGACACCTGCTCCGCTCCGTCGGCCCGGGATCTCAAGCGTATCTTGGGCGAAGGGGCGTCCGGATTACTCAACTTTGGGAGCTTGAGTTTGGGAATGGAAATGGTAAGACCCGTTCGGATGGCGTCTACCGGAGGTTGCACGACTTTCTGGGATTCCTTGGAAGCGTCTCGTTCTCCGTGGCCGTTCTGTAACAGCTGCTTCGGACAGAAGGGTTTGACAGAACCGTGAACCCTCGAGGGGATCTTCATCACTTCGCCTTTGCCTTGTGGAGTGCTATAAGAGATCTTAATCACGGGACTATGGGGAACGATGTCCCCTTTGGGAAGCTTCTCGTCGTCTTTCTTGTCCTTGCGGAAGCGTTTGCTGTCATAGACCGTTGATTCCTCTCGTCTCTTTGACTCTTTGTTGTTGTTGTCTCCGTCGTCCTTCCTCTTGGCTGGGGTTGATTTAGTGTCCTCCTCGTCGGCTTGAGGCGCGTTCTCCTTCCTAGACGTCTTGGGCACCGTTGGTCCATCTTTGCTCTCCTCGTCGCTGTTTAGTGTGTTTTTGCATTTCTCGCACAGCACCTGCCGAGGTCTCAGTCGGATTGTGCTCATGATCATCCTTCCAGGTTCTCGACTTCGTCTTTTCTTCCTCTTGATTGGACGCGGCGGTGGTTGCGGTACCCATTGGTTGTATGTGTGCCGGACCCACATGGGCTGCGGAAACGGGGCGCCTTCGAAGTACGGCGGATATGTGGGCTGGCCCGGTTGCACCGGGATGGGTACGGGAGCGGGCGGAGGTGCCACCTCAGGCTCTGTGTTCTCATCTTTTGGTCGTTGCGTCGGCTGACTAACAGGTTCAGAGGAAACCTCTTCACTCGAGACTTCACAGTCCGGCTTCAATATGAGGCTCTCTTCGGATTTTCCAAAAACGTCTGGAAGGCAAAACAGCCCAGTCCTACGGAAAAGAGTCAAGAGGGAACATAAGAGCCAATCATTTCACTCAACTCATTTGGTGAGTGGTGTGTGATGCTAATTTCTTACATTTACATTACATTTAGTCATTTAGCAGATGCTTTTATCCAAAGCGACTTACAAATGAGGACAATAGAAGCAATCAAAACCAACAAATGTCTCTGTTAGCCTAATGCAGTACACATAGCAAGTTTTTTTTAATTATATAATAAATAAAAAAAGAAAAGAGCTAGTGTTAGAGGCCTTTTTTTTTGCTTTTCCAAAATAAAAGTTTTTCTTTACATAGTATATATGTGTGTGAACTGTGTATATTTATTATGTACATACAAATGCACACATATTAACATGTGTACGTTTACATTCATATAATTTATATATTATATATAAATATATTTAACATATAAACAACATATTTCTTAAATATATACATGCTTGTATATGTATTTATATATACCTAATAAATATACACAGTACACACACATATGTAAACAAAAACTTATTTTGGATGCGATTAATCATTAGACAGCACTCTATGTTGAACTCTTATCCTCTGGAAGAAGGTATAGAATCCTTCATTGTAAGCGGAACAGGTTTAAACACTCTTTTATACCAGTATCAATTAGATTGTTGAATACTGATCAGTGATGCTTATGCCTTTCTGTATCTGTGTGAGTGGTTGATGTGTATAGTGTGTATGAATATTGTTTTCATTTTTAAATGTATCAGGTTTTTGTCAAAATGCTTGGCTATTGGGTCCATTACAAATTTCCCCTTTCGGGACAATAAAGTATATTTCATATATCATAATGCACAGAGTAATGGAGGTTAATTACCCATAATACTGCGTGCGCTTCTGTACATCGACACAAAAGCTTCCTGATGTTCTGTTATTCTGAGTCGAGACTTTTCTAGACTTCGTGGCACCAATTAGACTCAAAAAATAAGGACAATACTGGTTTTCTGACACTCCCCCGTCCACCATTGTTTGGACGAACAGATAGTTAAGATAGTGTCGGGATGCTGAGCCACAATTTTGTTTCGTGTTTTTTTGTCATTATGTAAAAAATTGTTTTAGTTATTTTAGTACTTCAACAAACTAAACTTGAGAAACTAACTGAAATAAATAAAATGTGCATTTTTTATCATATTATTTCAGTTAATGTTTGTCAAAAAAAAGCAATTTTTATGGCTTTGGATTTAGTTTACAATAATCTAAAATGGCACAGAAAAAAACCCCCAAAAAAACTTACATCACCTTTAAATGTCCTTATTTTTATCACTATCACAGTGTTGCAAAACCTCTGAACGCTCAAGAACGGAAATACACGATTAATCATTACTAATGGCAAGCTGACTCTTGACCAGAAAAACAGGTTAGTGAACCAGTTATATCACGCAACACATAACCACACCTATTTGTTTTTATAGCCTTTAAAAAACACCACAGATATCGCTTCATCTCTCAAAACTCTTATTCTTAGAAACTCTAATATAAAATACAACTTAAAGCAAATGAAGACTATTTTAGGATAACCATAATTATTATTATGTGCATTGTGACATTGTTTTCATAATTAGGCACATTATCTCCCCAACACCTCACTACTGTAAACGAGTTTAAATTATTCTCAGTGGTGATACTCAATAGATTTTCAACACTTTGTATATTTGTATTTAATGAAACAAATACTACATACAAATTCATGACAAGTTTTGTGAACCTGAGACAGTAGTTTAAAATAAAAATTAAGTAGGCCTGAATTATGACTAATATGAATAATATGGAAGCCCATTTCCACCACAGGGGGAAAAATTTTTTTTTTTGAAATAACTTTTTTTCTTGCAATTCTGAGATTATATAAATATATAAAAATTAAACTCAGAATTGTGAGACATAAATGGGTCAAAGATGAGACGTCCCATTTTGGCGTCTGCATGGAATTAAATTTACAAAAGTGATTTTGTTTATATATATGCATAAAAAGCATAATAACTGCAAGTTAAGCGTCTACTTTAATGTTTCTGATAACTTCTGTGAAAATAAAATGTCAACACATGGTTGAAATAATGTTCTATTGTCATTCGGTGTAACAGATTTATTAATGTAAAAATAGAAATAGCATACATGATAGTATTCTGATGCGTACTTATTAAAATATATAAAATAAGTGCTATACTACATTTTATTCATAACTATATAAATGGGTAAAACCTAGTGGTTTGAAGAATAGTGGCAAAGATTGGTAAAGATTTAAAATGACAATTAATTAGTATTTTAGAGCTGAACTGTTATCCTTAAATAGAGTCTTTTAATGTCATCCAACGAGTCTTGATCTAAAAAGATTTTTTAACTATTGTTATGCTGAATGACATTTTAGTTTCTGTAAATCATGGTAAAAATGCATGACAGTCATTAGTTTTTCCTCAGAAAAAAAAAACTAAAAAACAGAACACGTTCTAATACAGAGAAGAGAGAGAGAGAGAGAGAGAGAGAGAGAGAAACTATTTAAAGCTGTATTAAACTTTTATTGCTTTGATGCTTGAAAACTCGTTTCTGTCTTTAACCCAAACTCAGAATTAAGAGACATAAACTAGCAATTCAGTTTTTTTGTTTCCACCACAGAACAAAAAATAAAAAGGTCATTGCGACTTTGTTTTAATTCGGACTTTTCTTCTTAGAACTGTGAGTTTATGTCCCACACTTCTGATTTTATATTTTGCATGCAATTCTGACTTTGTTTTTTCTGCCTGGCGCCTCGAGGTGAGCATGAGTCTGTGAAAGAGGCAGCCTGAGCCAAAGCAAAGAGCCGTGCGCGGTTAGAAACGACAGACATAGAGACCAGCGGGACGAGATCCGGATCCCCCTCCACCTCACTGAACAAAAACAATCCCATAAACCACCGGGGACACAGCAGAGGCCCAAGAGATTTGCTTGTTTTCACATCCAGCCCTGAAATCTGGGATTATTAATTAAACCTCAGAAGGAAGTCCTGCGGGTAAAAGAGGCAGAAACCCTCAGGCAATAAACACCAATCACCTGTCCTCGAGGCCTACAGCGGCAGAACCCAAAAACCACGGCGTGTAGGTGTAAGAAAACATTTCATTGCATAATCAGAGTATTTATAACAGCTCAAATGTTCATGACAGGCCGTTCAGAGTGGAACGCTAACTGACTACCGAGACTGAATTCTGCTTACTATTTTAAAGAACGTAAGAATTATTCTATGATAAAAGTTGAATATGATTATTTGAGTGCACTGAAAAACAATTGGTGCAGAAGAAACGTCAAGGAACACACTGACCTAAATGTGAAATTCTGAAGTAGAAAAACATAAATAGCATTTTCTAGTAAAACTCTCCAAAAATCTTTATTTACGACAGCATTGAAAAATCATTTTTACAGTGAATGCAGTTTAGTTTCCATTTGTAAATTAATTCTGAAAAACAAAATTAGCACATTTCTGACTTTCTTACTTTCAATTGCAATTTCATAATTCAGACTTTTCTTCTCAGAAGTGCAAGGGACAAAGTCAGAATTGAGATACAGTCACAATTACCTTTTAAACTGCATTGTTTGTGAAACATTAAGCAACATGACATTTCTTTGAAGTCGAAAGACTGAAATAGTAATTTCTAGCAAACATACTTCAATAATCTTTATTTACAACTTTGCAAAATCTTTTTTTTTTTTTTTACAGTGCATACAGCTTATTTAGCATTTTTTATTTACCGGTATTTTTGAAAAATAAAACGAGTAAAATTCTGACTTTTTTTCCTTGCAATACTGAGTTAATATTTCACAATTTAGATTTTCTTCTCAGAATTGCAAGGGAAAAAGTCAGAATTGTGAGAAAAAAAATTCACAATTACCTTTTTGATTTTTTATAACAATAAATCTTATTTTCAGCTTATTTTAGCACACTCAAAAATTGGTGCAGAAACTTTTCTGTTGTAGAAAATGACGTTTTGAAGTATAAAAACAATAGTGTTTTCTAGTAAAACATACTCCAATAATCTTTACTTACAACTTCGTAAAAGCATTTTTTTAGTGCATGCAGCTTATTTTCCTTTTGAAGTTATGCTTGGTGCAGAAACATGTACATTTTGTTAGTTTAATGAAATACTACGTTAAAAAAAGATGATAGTTCTGGTACATTGGTCACACTGGAAATGAAAGGTTGAGCGCACTGCATTGTGGGACACTGTAATAAAATAAAATCAAATAAAACCCAGCATATGTAGACGGTTTATATCATAAGCTGTCAAAATATTTAACATTTAAACCAAATATATGGAATACCGCGTAAACTTACTGAACGATAAACGCAGCTCTAGAATGCAAGCGATGTTTCATTTCACTCTATAATATTCTGATGCAGTGTCTATAGAAACCTCACAGTTGCTCATATTCAAGCAAATATCATGTTCATATGCTGTTTATAATGGAATATAACATTGTGAAGCGGTTGAGCGACATTTCACATGATTTCACATTAAACCATAAAACCTGAAAATAACATTAATTTTTTATGAGAAAGGGAATGAGGTGGCTACACAATTAATCGAATTTCTAATCGCTATTACAATTACAGATGCCACAATTACATAATCGTTCAAAGTCCGCTCATGTTATCCTGCATGCTTAAGATGTGTTTTTAAGGGTTTTAGCATAACATTATAATACCAATACCATGGATATTTTTTACTTTTTATTTTAAGAAGAAACCAATCCAATATATATTTGACATTTGATGCTTAATACTATAGAAAAGCAAGTATTAATACTCTCAGCTGGTTTATTTTCATATAAAAATATGGCATGCAGTTGCTTCAAACATAATTCAATGTAAATTGTGATAATCGTAATTAATAATCGCAATTACAATTTCAAGGGAATAATCGACAACTGTGATTTTTGTCATAACCGTGCAGCCCTAAAGACAGGTCATTATAAATATGAGAAAACAGGTAAACAATCAAAGGCCTCATGTGAGATTTTATAAGAAAAACATTTAAATTAAATTCCCAAAATGCATTTAGACGGATGAAACCAATAAACAGGTTTAGCTCAGCAATATTTGACCTTTAAACTGAATGTATGTCCAGGACAGGTAGGCTTTTATAACAATGCCATATCTGACCCTTCATGAAGAATAATGACGATTAAACGGATTGCGTGACCCAATTCGAGAATGCTCGATGATAACTGCGCGTGAAAACATCAATCAATGTTTCAGCTGGAAATGATACAATGATACAATGTAACATGAAAGAGCTCCAGACGCTGCATGGCTGAAGCAGAAAGATCAAGCAATCTACACTCAAGAAAAATCACACAATCCGACACAAAAGAGCCGATTTATTCGCGTTTATAATGTGATGATGATGATGATGAAGGTTGCAGTTCTTCTCATTGTCTCTGATTAAGGCCTGCTGCTTGTGTTGTCCTGGCCTAGTGCTGGGCCTGACCTGACCAAAGTGTGTTTTTGCACAAAAAAACACAAAGAAAGGCGACTCACTTTCTGCTGCAGTCCAGCAGGACGCCGGTGTAGCTCCTCTCCCGGTACGTAAGCGTCCCCCCCAGCGTGTCGTTGACGATCTGCTCGACGGTCACCGGGATCCGGGAGCCGGCCCGCAGCTCCTCCGCTACAGCCTGCATCGTCTCCTCGCTCGGTGTCCGGCTGGGCGTCGCTCGATCCCGGCCGCCGGAGCCACGGTCGCGTCGCTCTTCTCTGCTGCTGCTGCTGCGATCGGCCAGCGCGCTCGAGACGCGCAGTGACGCCATCAGCAGCTCCGGTTACCACGGATCCGTCCGCGGTGACATCACCAGAGAAAGACGAGAGGATGCCCAGAATGAATCCAGCTGATACAATATGTGGGCAAAGTAGTTTTTCACTGTCCAAAACTAGCAAATCTATTCGTGCTCTGTTTCTAAAGGAAGTTGCGACCAAGCCTTGCTCCATTGCTTATTGAGCCAAATCTGTTGATAATCTTTAGTGGGAAAGTGGTTATTGCATCACACAAGTTTTTTTGTTTTTGTTTTTGTTACAAACAAGGTAATAGAAATATCTTTCAAAATAATTAATAAATGTGACCCTGGAGCACAAAACCAGTCATAAGGGTCAATTTTTCGAAATTGAGATGTATGCATCATCTGAAAGCTGAATAATTAAGCTTTCCATTGATGTATGGTTTGTTAGGATAGGACAATATTTGGCTGAGATACAACTATTTGAAAATCTGGAATCTACGGGTGCAAAAAAATCAACGCGAAAACTGCACTTGTCAAGCCATTTCATATGCTCTTTAACTAAGCTGATAAAATTTAACAGAGTTGTTGGCAGAAAATATATTGATTTTATAAGTCAGTTTTTCAAAACAAAAATGTTAAGGCTGATCTTTTAAATTTGTGCTTTTGTATATTCACATGTAAATTTAATATTTAAGTTTCTGGTCATCAAACAATCCTAAAAAAAAGAAAGAAACAAAGTACCATGGTTTCCACAACAATATAAGGGAGTTCTGACACTGTTTTGACATTGAAGACAAGAGTATTGGCTGCTGAAGATTAATCTTTGATATTTAATACATATATATTAGTTCTGTCGAATCGATCAATCACGATTAATCACATCCACAATAATATATCAATCACATAATATATGTGTGAGTACTGTGTGCAAAAAAATCTAAATATTGAGAAAATCATCTTTAAAGTTGTTCAAATGAAGTTCTTAGCAATGCATATTACTAATCAAACATTAAGTTTTGATATATTTACGGTAGGACATTTACAAAATATCTTCATGGAACATGATCTTTACTTAATATCCTAATGATTTTTGGCATAAAAGAAAAATGTATAATTTTGACCCATACAATGTATTGTTGGCTATTGCTACAAATATACCCCAGCGACTTAACACTGCTTTTGTGCTGCAGGGTCACTAATTCTAACATCTTCTGAGTAAGTTTAAGAAGCATATGGATGTTAGTTAGTTGCTCTTTTTGCTCTTTGCATTTTCTGGCATTGCAGTTATGTGAAAAAGTTATGGTATGATGTCTCCATGTTTATCAAAGAAAAGGTACTCTTTCATTTTAATTTGCATTTTGAAAATGTAGTTTTTGGATATTTTAAGTACGATAATGTGAATAATGAAGCTTTTGTTATTAATCTGCTCATTTTATTAGTCAAGTTTCATATTCATAAGTGTAAGTTTTCCAACATAGTGCAAATAGAAAGGCAATTAAAACTGTCCACTTGTGTTCTATCTTCAAAATCTTTGAGTGATATAAAGGTGTGTTTAGAACAAGAATCATTAGAGGACATTTTAAAGTCTATTTAAGTTCAACCCTAAAATACTAATTAATTGTCATTTTAAATCTTTGCTACTATCCTTCAAACCACCAACATGGGACATCTCATTTATATACAAATATACAGGTGTATATATATATATATATATACTGTACATCTAACAGCACAGATAATAATAATAATGATTATTCATATATGGTTATATATATATGGTTACTACAGTATATAAGCAAATGAAGTATGGTGAAGTATTCTCACATAATAATAGCTGAAACATACATGGTTGTCTCTTAAAAGGAGGCCTCTAGATGAGTTAAATAACTTAAAATATGTTTTATTAAAATGATTGTTTAACTGAAGCACTGAAGACTGAGTTTCTGTCCCGCTTGAATCTGTTCACTGAGCATAAATCAAATGAATCGTGTGTTACGCTGTTTATTCCTTTTTCTAATATCCTATTTAGACTCAATATTTCTCCAGTTTGAAGTTTTTATTTCATTCAAAAATCCAAATCAACTCTTACTGGGAGAGAAGCGTGACATAAGCCACATAGATGTTCATAACTTAGGTAATAGGCTACTGTTGTTAAATCCTTAATGCGGCGTATTGATCAAACAGCAGCTCACATACAATTAAAAACCAACAGCTACCAGCTAAACCTGTGTTTTCTGGACGTTTCTACACTGAGTTCCAGAACTGAGGGAATATTTGGGCCCTTAAAAAGGCTGGCAGACACTGACTGATTCATGTGGAAGCACACACTGAGGATGAAGAAGAGGATGATGAAGGTCGCAGCGCCACCTGCTGCTGGATCTGAGAACAGAGAGCATCTCAGTCATGTGCTGTTCTTCATCAGAGCATCTTTGAGCCGTTTCTCCAGCGAGGACTGAATCCTTCTTCTTCTGACAGATCCAGACTAAAGGAAGAAACAGACTAAGTTTGCCATTTTTACAGCATTTCAAGCGTAATTGCTGGTTTATTTCAGAGAAGATGTTATTGATTTCAGTAGGGAAATTCAAACGAAACTGAACTAAAACGAATAAAAAAAACTGAAAATAAAGTAGAATAAAAAATCTTTGCCAAGGCGACATTTCTCATTTTCATTCAGCTTAACATAATGCATATATAAAATAACTAAAATAAAAATAAAACTGAAATAAAAGTTAATAAAAATTATATAAAAAATTAAAATAAAATGTAATATTATAAATATTGACAAAATGACAAAAACACAATAATATCAATAATTAAAAATGAAAACAAAATTTATATAAATAAAAACTGATTTAGAATGTTAATAAAAACTATAATATTATTTCAGTGATACTAAAGTAACACTGGTGAACAAACCATTTTCACTCTGAAATTGCTGGCAAATTTCACAAACAGTAATGCATTGAATTAAATGTGAACTTTAGAAGTAGAAAAGCTGAAATAGTATTTTCTTTGTAAAACATACTTTAATTATCTTTAAAAAATAGTTTTTTGTAGCTTGTAAATCAGTCTGTGGCTCTATCAACACATCAGTCTGTTTGTTTGACATCAAAATATAGGCTTTCCATAATCAGATTTGACCCTGACGTCTTCATGTTAGTGTGTTAGTCTGGTTTTCCAGTACAAATATCCAAACACTCTTAAATTGAGCTTATAGCCAGAAGAAATATCTGCTAATGATCTAATGCATTTCTGTGCGATATATGGAAAAATCTGCAGAATGTAAGAATGTAAACTGTATTTAACATACAGTAGCTGAGAGAGTTCGGATGAGGACAAAAGCTGAAGAATAACGACTCTGTTGTCTTACAGCTGAAACTGAATGTGTTTCATAATTGTTGAATTCTATTTTCCTGTTTATTTCTGTGAAGCTGTATTGTATACAGTGCTACAGAAATAAACACGACTCGACTTGAGCGTAATAGACTTTTATTAAGAGCTGAAAACTGTCAAGGAATGTAAAAAACAAACACACAGAGTGTCAAGAACAGGTGGGAAAAAGGTCATATCAATGAAATACAGAAAGATTGACAACTAAATGTACCGTAATAGATGATGCTTACCAGAAAACCACAGACCAGCAAAAAATAGAATTTTAATATGTTTTATGGAGATTCCTAATGCATGTGTTTCTTTTTGCTTTTTCTTACTCAGTATTTTTGTCTTGTTTTTAAATCAATTCACAGTCACTTGAGAAACAAAATGACTTAAGATATGACGTTTTGTTTTCTGAAAAAATGCATCAAAATGAAGTTTATGCTTAAAAAAATATGTTGATGCGGTCAGAAAAATCCCCTTCAAGATTATTCAGAAATTCAAGAAACGACTGTTTTTCTGACCCCACTGGTGGGTATTTGTTCTTGTTTTAACCGTTTTTCCCTCGTGAACAAGAAGACAAAACTTAACATCTGATGTAATTTTGCTTCTCCAGTAAATGTATCTTGATTGAAGGATGTTTAGACATTTGTACTGGAAAACAAGAAGAACATCTGTCTAAACTCTTCATCCGTCATCATTATTCACGCGAACATCGTTCCAAACCTGTCTGCTGCAGACACAGAACATGCACGGCTTCTTATTATATTACATTACATTACATTCAGAATTTAAAAGAGAGAACGAAGAAATTATATTTGCTTAAGGGCAAAAACGAGGCTGTTTTAAGACCATTAATATTTGTTTTTCCTTGTTTTTTTTTTAAAAGAACACATTTACTCCCAAACTCTTGTTACTGTAATGTGAAAAACAGCAACAATTATGTGTATTTTATACTGTAAGGTACTTCCTTTATTGTGCTGCATTTACAATGCTGACTTAAATATCAGTTGAACATGTTTTTGTAACTAATACAGTTATGAGAATAACAATTGACAATAAAGGGAAGTACAAAAAACTCTCAAAAGTAAAAAGCCTAGATTAGTATTGCATTTTTTTTTTTAATTAAACACATTTCTATGGAAGTCCATTTCCTCCCCACCTTGTAACAAGAAAATAAAAAGGTAATTGCGAAATTTTTCGTCTCACAATTCAGACTTTCTTCCTCTGAAATCTGAGTTTATATCTCACAATTCTGAGAAAAAAAGTCAGAACTGCAAGATTAAAAAGTCACAATTACCTTTTTTTTTTAAATTCTGTGACAGAAAAAAAAAACGAATTGCGAGATGTAAACTCAGAATTCTGAGAAAAAAAGTCAAAATTACAAAATAGAGATTCAGAATTGTGAAATATAAACTTGCAATTATGAGATCAAAACTCCAAATTGTGAGATAAAAAGTCGCTATTACCTTTTTTTTTTTTTTTCAGTGGAAACTGGCTTCCATAGAAATGTGCTTAATTGTCTTTAAAAAATAATGTTACAATGGAAAAAAAAAAAAAACTTTTTTCCTTGTTTGAAATGTGATCTGGACATGTTTTTGTGTGATTGATCCTAAATTTGTATTCTTTAGGATAAACCCCTTGAGAAGCTCATTTTCCTAGTGCATAATATATGAAAACACACACACACACACACACGCACGCACGCACGCACACACACACACACACACAGGTTTGTTTTTGTGAAAAGTGGGGACTCTCCATAGGCGTAATGGTTTTTCTACTGTACAGACCGTATATTCTATTGCCCTACACCAACCCTACCCCTAAACCTACCCCTCACAGGAAACTTTGTGCTATTTCAGATTTTCAAAAAACTTAATTCTGTGTGATTTATAAGCTTTTGTACCCGTGGGGACCTCAATTTAGGTCCCCACCGTGACACGAGTCCCCATGAGTCTGTGTGTATTCAGGTTTAAGTCCCCACCAGAATAGAAAAACAGGTACACACACACACACACACACACACACACTAGTTGTAGGGCTCATTGTGTATGATGTGCTGCTGAAGTGAAAGTCAACACTGCTTGTAATTTACTCCACTATCCACATGATGTCAGTATAAAGACATTAGATGATCAGATGAACCTGCTCTCTCTCTCTCTCTGGAGTCCATGATTAATGTCTCTGTCTGATCGTGTGAAAATAGACCATAAATAACTTCTCAGTTTACAGATCTGAAACTTCTGGAAATAAAGGCTGGAATCAATAGCGTGTCGTGTGCTCTTATGTAGGAGAAACACTGTAAAAGTGCAGCTTTTTGTGTTGCAGTAGTCAATGTAGTGTTGTGATATTAAACTATTTGTAACTTTAACATTCAGAGCAGCAATGATAGTTTGAGTTTCTGAAGAGAGAAACTACGGTGGCCGAGAAGTGCAGAGCAAATCACAATTCTGAAAACAAAATAACAAATTACCAGTGTTGGGAAGGTTACTTTGGAAATGTAATAGGTTACAGATTACAAGTTACCCTATTTAAAATGTAATAGTAGTGTAACTTTTTCAATTACTTTATTAAAGTAATGTAACTGATTACTTTTGATTACTTTTTGATTACTTTTCTAAATTTCTAATGAATGTTTATTTGCAACTGTTAATCATTTTCAAACATTTACACCATGCAGGCTTAACCTTACAGTAGTGCTCAACACTGTCAGAATTTCAAAATCCTTCCATCACTTGAATTAAGATGATAATAACTGAACACATCCACTAAAAAAAAATCAGACTTTAGTACCGCCTTTTACTTTAAGATTGATCTGAAGTTCAATGCAGATTTAAAATCATAAGAAATAGTTAAGATAAGAAATAGTTAATAGATAAGAAATCTTTGCATAACTACAGGAAACACTGCATCTAACAATGCTTTGGA